>NC_142184.1:19290000-19592500 GCF_026936395.1 Plectropomus leopardus | reverse complement strand
GAGAGAGAGAGAGAGAGAGAGAGAGAGAGAGAGAGAGAGAGAGAGAGAGAGAGAGAGAGAGAGAGTGGGGGTCGCACACGCCCATGCATGTGTATTCATCTGTGCATGTGACAGACGAGGTGATTTGAATGCGCACACGTTAAGGGGCCTCTTCTTTCCCGCCCCCAGAGGGAACTCAAGGACACATCCTTTTGGCAGGAAATGAAAGAGAGGCATCCACACATTGCCTCGTGTTGCCAGCTATAGGGTGTGCATGTGCATGCAGATGTGTGTGTCTAGGCGAGGAGATAAATGGGTAGGGTAGAGAAAGTGGCACACATCTGATATTACAACACAAAAAGTCATATTTTAGACAGCTTCTATCCATTAAAGAGTGTTGTGACACTCTTTGATTCTCTGTCATTACTTAGGTCATGTGTGGGTCCTCCAAGACCAAGCCTATGACCCACACTGGGTAGGTCTGCCCCAGAGTACTAAACTTTTTACAGAAATTTCAAAATGTGACAGCAGGGGGACAGACATGATCCTGATCATCATTCTTTACATTTCTGTCACTCTTTCTGACTCAAAATCCTCAAGTGGAATTTCCTCTCATCTTCTCTGCAAGCTTTTACCTCTGAATTAAGATAGACGTTGACGTGATACATCACAACAACCCCTGGCTACCCTTTAAAGCTCCAGGAGAGCAGCCACAGCAATATTCAGAATCACATGTATGGCCTTCACATAACCTTCCAACACTGTCACACCTGATGCTGATCTTTGAAGAGCTAAACTTCAATCAAAACTTGAATAAAACTTTCCCCTTCCATCATTTACCAAGCATAAACTCCTATTTACCAAAACTACAAATAAAAGAGGCTTCCACAAGCATAGAAAATTGCCTTGGCGTCCAACAAAAAAATGCTAAATAGTCATGTGCACTCTATGCGTACAGTAGCTAGTGATAGTATGGCTGTGAAGAGCGGAGATTGAACCAGTGAAGGGCTCTTATTATATAAAGCCTGTGGCACTCTGGGCCACAATGACCCTTTTGTTGTGGCCCCACTGAAAGGAAGAGTCCCCCAGCAAACACTGTGGCCCATATCAAATCCATTCACCGAGCCCCACACTGTGAGAGACCACAGGCAACTAGAGCGCTAAAAGAGCCACAAAATGCACCTCCGTCCAGGGTCATTTTGCTCCATTTTGTTCTTGAGTGTCTAGCTGTGGGTGGGCGATATAGACAAAATTAGTATTGCTCTAATCATCATCCACATCTGTGATGACACAAGTATTCACAGCACTCAGCAAACTAATATCCATCCATTTCTGATGTGTTTTATGAGAACAGAAAATGACATTCAAGGAATCCCTTAAATTATATTATAGTTCTATTATTTAAAGAATAATGTCAAATTTAAGAATTAGTACTTTGAAAGAATGGGTTGAGTTGAAAAATTAATTTCTACAAATATGAGAACTATAAAGTATGCTATGGTGTGAAATTTGTTACAATAGGATTTTATGTAAAGATGATAAATTTTAATATTGATAATACTTAATGAACAGCTTTTAAAAGCTTGAAACATCCAAGGCAAGCATCCAAAAATATTGTTTAGGGCCTAACTTCATTCACTTTTTGGCTTATACCTGAAAAAAAAGACAGATAGATTTTTCCTTTGACAGAGTCTGGGGAAAAATAATTTCTGGAATGTGAATCTAAGAATCCTTTTGTTTGTTGTAACCTCAGAGAGTATTTGTATTTCTACGATGGCAGGAAGAGCCCAGGAGGGTGGAGAAGTGAGGACCGAAAATGCAGAGAGAGGAACAGAAAACAAAAGAAGACGAATATACAGAAGAAAAGAGAGGAAGGGAGAAAGAGGGGGGAGAAGAGGAAGGCAAGGCAAACAAGAGGTGGGAACGAGTGCATAAAGGGCTTAAGGATGTGGAGTGGTTAGAAAGTTCCAGCTCTGAGCAAACAAGCGACAGCAACGTGTTAGACATTTGACCAGGGGTTAATGAATGAAGCAAACAAATCACACAGTGACACACTGGAGGCCTTCAGTCCTAAACAAGCATGCCAAAGCCATTGATCCTGTTACTGCATGGACAGCAACCCCAAATTTCACTTATCTATAGCTCTTTATAGTGAAGCAGGGAGTGAGAGTATAAGGCTGTTTGGGAAAAGGCTGACTAGACTTGAGTTTCATCAGGAGACATCACATCTGTGTGCACAATTGAACAGATGTCATTAACTTAATGACAAAAATTTGAGGCATGCTTGACAATGACAAGGTAGGATGCATCCCACCGTGACCTTCTCGAACATATGCATGATATGCATATTCTGAAAGTTTGTCTGGAATTAGTTCGGTTTTATGGTGACCTGGAGCAGCAGATGACTGAGGGAATTTCCAACACACATACACAGAAAACAGACATAAATAAAGGGCAAAGGTGTAATTAGCATGAACATTAGAGATAATGAGATAAATCTTATTTTGTTTTTTTGTTTATCATTATTATTTTAATTGTTATATTATTATTACTATTATTATTTGAATGAACAGAGATCTGACTGCAGCTATAGTCTGCGATCTCAAGATTTAGTTTTTTTGTCTGTTCCTTATGCACTGACTGAGCTGGGAATTAAAGCTTTTATGTGCTCTGCTCCAAAGTAACCTCTAAAAGGATTTGAAACTAGGGGAACTGGTCTCTATGCCCGATTTTTAAGCTCTCATGAGAACACGGGTGAATGAATGAGTTGGTACTTGTCATTGTCATGTCATGCATAGTTATTTTAATATTTCCACGTTTACTATATATCTTAAATATTTTATTGCAGCTGTTGTAACTTTTCTTATGCTGCTGTCTTGGCCAGGTCTCCCTTAAAAAAAGACACTGTTGATCTCAACAGGACATACCTGGATAAATATGGGTTAAAAATGTATTTATTATTATTTATATTTAGTATTATTTATTACTTTATTAATATCATGTATTTTATGTAATATGTATTTCGATTTTCAGGACAAAATTTCAAAAGTTTTCCATGTAATAACTTTTTTCTTGCCCTACTTGCCTGTTTTTTTAAATGTGTCAAATTCAAATTCTTTTCAAACATGATTTCATTTAGCTGGCATACATGAAGGGAAAGACAGAGCATGGGGAGAAAATGGAGAAATTTATGTGATGGTAAATAAAACATCACACATCGATACATATTTGAGGTATGTTACATCGACAGCTACAGAAAATACATTTGCCTTTATGGTACATTACATGTAATGTTATTCCAGACTACTGTAACAATTTTATCAGGCACAAAAAAATTCCATGACTTTTCCAGAACTTTCAATGATCTTACTAATGACGACATGACTTTTCCAGGCCTGCAAAATATAACTGTGGAATTCCTTTTCCAGGTTTTTCATGAACGTGGGAGTGCCCTTCAAAATGACCCTCAGTACACTAACAACAAGCAGTTTTCATATCTATAACAGCAAGAACACTATCATACTTGATTATATTTTGTCTGTTTATCTCATTTTGTCTATGTAACCATCTCCATTTAATGCCATGTATGTCACTACCTTGATTTTTAGTTCTTTGCATCAATTAAAAAAAAAAAAACAACATTAGGAGAGACAACAAAGAGCTGAGGAAGAGAAGAAGAACTGCTCTTGGACACTGTCCACACTGTCCACGGCCAGTCGGTGAAAAAATTTATGAAAGTTGACATTTTCCTCTAAAATCTAATCATGTGGCTGACAGGCCGGGTGCAACGGGGTGACGCAGGTTGAGTGAGACAGAGACCGGGTGGTGTTGAGGTCATGAGCATAGTTACACAACAAAAACTGTAACGACTGAATGATTTCATAAATCTAACTCCTTAAAAAGATCAGCTCATCTATCCATCACGTGGCTTGAAAACTAATCCCTTTTCTGTATGAAAAAAAAAATCTAAAATAAAATAGATGAAGCCTCCCTGTGTTTATACATCAAGAGGCCATGACTGAAGGCGCAAATTGAAACAGCCACTTTATAAACAGGCTATTCCAGTGTGTGACATCTTAAAGAGAGGTAATTCCCAGGACATTCCTACCTTTGTGCTCTCAATGTCTGGAAACAAGTCCACACATGCCCCCTGTCCTCTACCTGCAGCTGACAGGAGCCGACCATTTTCCTACATGGCTCCATCAAATTACCTGATTTCCACTTCTTAAAATGAACCTTCTACCCATATTTCTTTTAATTTTAATTTTCTAGGACTGTACATAATAATATGAATAATTTTAACAAACTTATCATCGATTAAAACTTAGAGAACACCAATCACATTTAAGTTTAGCAGATCGCTACGCTCAGTTAAACAAACAATCAGGCACAATCTAAGACGATTTCATTCTTTGGAACTACATTGATTGTTTGGTGTAGTCCATCACATACAGAGGTTGGCGGTAAATGCTGCATTACTAAAAAAGCTAGAACTGAGGATGGTAAATCAGACTTAAAGGAAATAATGATGTGTATATCCAGGTATGATGCATAGCTCTGCCACTGTGAGTATAAAAGCGAATTTATTGGCAGCTATAAGAGGCTGCACAGTCAAAAGGGGCAAAGTAACCATATGCAAACACAGGCCGGCCAGTGGCTTGAGTAATGAGCAAACAGTAGCTATCGTGGCAGCACGCTGCCCCAGACACTTTAAACTTACACAAATACTCAAACACAAAATGTCCAAACACAGACACAAAGCATACACTCAGTCACACAAAACATTCCCAAACACACAACAGTTTAACTTGCCTGAGAAAATCAGTGCTCAGATTTTCTTTAATCTGCAGCCCATTTTTAGTCAAGAAATATATAACAGTCTCACAACACTGTCTCTAAATACAGTGAGGGGCAATAAAACAGGTCTTGTCATGCGAGACAACTCTAACTGCAGCCAATAAACTCATTTAGGTCAAGACTCACTCATGAATAAAGATGAAAATGTGGTCTTTCCACAGGCGGCCTGAAGTCGCCTATGACAGATTCTCATTCTACAGTTAGTGGGACATGAAGGACAATGAAAGTCTAGTGCATGCATAAACAATAGCATCGGGCCACCACAATAATCAGGGTGCCCTTTGAGAAGGCGAGAAAAAGGGAAAAGCTCCCAAGAGTACCTCTGTGACCCCATTTTCTCTCTTCCCTATCAATCAGTCACCTCTGAGAGAGGCAGGTCTAAGGCCTTGCCCTCTAACAGAGGCCCCACCACCCACAGGATGACAGAGAATGGACAAATGAAGGCCTGCAGGTCAATGAAGAGACTTAACTCTAAACCATATGACAAAGAAAACATAACTGACAATTCCCTGAAAAAGTTACATTGAATTAAAAAATAAAAAATAAAAAATAAAAATTTTAATAATAGTAAATATATATATATGCCAAAATATACATTTGAAAAACTCAACAGCAATGTCTCTTTCCAGAGGACACATTTTGCCATCTTTTTGAGTTGTTATAAACTTGGCTGATTAGCCCCAAGTATCTGAAATTGTGGTTAATTGGCATGAATTAAAATGTAATGAAAATTTTCGCCACGGCACCTACCACCACCACACACATGATTTCTGGAAAGAGACATCTCTGTTGACTTTTCAAAATATATTTTTTGCCGCTTTAACCACCATAAGTTAGGTGCCATCTAGTTTCATTATGTTTGCGAGAAGGCATAAATCTCTATGGCAGATATCTCCAAAACTTGGCCACTCAGACCAAAACAATCTAGATCGACAAATAGCAGAACAGGTAAGAGGAATAATATGTAGTTTTAATTTGGGGTTGAACTGTCCCTTTAATCATTTTCAATCCCAATAACAGCATAAGAATATATGGCCTAATTTGTTTTTACCTGCTTTTGCATTGATTCTAAAAACACAATCAAGTGTCAGGTTTAGTGCTGTATGGGAACTGTGGAACTTTATTGTCTATATCTACTTCAGCACCCATCCCAGCACCACTGAGTCCACCTGGGTTACTCCTTTGCTATCAATCCTTCAGACTAAACACACCAACTTGTCCCGAACCTTGCCACACACTATGAAAGTGCTGAGAAAATGTATTTCAGCAAGATAAAATTCCTGCCTAACCTTGCTACACTCCGCTTTCTAACGACTCTTGTCAACAACTTTGGCAGAATTACTTGGACACAGCGACTGACAAAGTGTGCTTTCAGACATCAGCGCCCAGGTATACTTGCACAACCCGACAGTTTGTACAAGCAAACACTAGGATGCTTGTGAAAGTCCAGGCCTTTCCCTGAAAAGAGGGGAGCTCGCAAACAGCAATGCCAAAAGTTCTGGACACACTGCTGGTGTGTTTGTATGTGGGGTTATGGGTGTGTTTGGGTGTGTATTAGCGAGAATGTGACTATGTGAGTGTACATTTGTGTGCACATGTGAGTTTATGCATGCATTGCAAGGCCAGAAACGTGTAGGAGTGTGACCAATTTCTTACTTACTGAGGACAGCTGGACTTGTGTCCTCAGGGACAGGCAGTGCATGTTGTGATGGAATGACATCATCACTGTGTTGTGTAAAAGCTTGTCTTGCGGTGATGACCAGTGTGTGGGATACTAACACATTCACCCACTCTGTACAACTGTCCACTTCAGCAGCCAAACAGTGCTCCTGCTCTTCAGGACAAACCCTGTCAAACGTAAATGCTCTGACTAATGCACTACACCTTTTTAATGTTATAATTTAACTTCATGTAGAGAATCTATTTTTTTCACTCAGACTTAATCTATACAGGGTAGTCCAACTCCAACAAGACAACTCTACTGCATTGTCAAGTGTCAAGAGAAGAAAAAAATTACATGGGAAAAATAAACAGAAATAGAGTAGAAAAAATGGCATTAAAGGAGCTGTATGCAACATTTAGAGCATACCTATGATTCAGAGTCTGGCGCAGGATTGTCTGCACACAGTTCCCAACATGGAAGTGGCTGAGCCAGCGTCAAGCAGCAAACGCTGCTAGCTCCATAAACACTGCTAACAACGGCAACAGTGCTGACAGAGCATTATTATTAACCTTGGTGGGGACTAGAGGGTGGGCGCCATGCTTCCATGCTGCCACAATCCCTATTTTAGTGGTAACCACTGTATGAGTGCAGTGGAGAGTGATGCTGATTATCCAGCCAGTGGAATACACACACACAGCGACTCACACGCAATAACATGCACACAAGGTGAACTAGGGCTGGGTAATATGGGCTGAAAATTACACTGTGATATTTTCTAGGCAATATCTCCATACAGGATATATCTCGATATTTTTAATCTTCTCAAAGTGCTTTATTAATGCTAAAACTGGGAGACAGAATCAAACATCACAATTAGTTTTTTTTTTGACTGAGCTCCCTTTTTGATGTGACAATATTGAAGGAATGACAATTGGTACTTTGAAAAAATGTTATCACAATTCCATTTTTTTTTTTTTAATTATTAGTTATGTGGATATAATGACTAAGTGGGTAAAGGCAAGTATTAAAACAAGTAAAACTGTCTGATGAGTTGAGAAAAGTACATCATGTTACTGTAATGCAACCTTTAAAATCAGGAAAAAACACCATTTCACCATATCACGATATGAAAATATTCAGTATATTATCTCATATCTTGATATAATAATAATAATTATTATTATTATTATATTGTTATATTGCCCAGTCCTAGGCTGGATGGTCTGCCCCAAAAAACAACAGAGAAGCTTGGATTCCAACACACTGAGGCGTTTTTACACTGCCTGTTCAAGGTGGTAATATTGCGCTGTTGTGCTGCCTCAACCCTCTGTTTCAAAGTTACGATCGTGGATTAGGGGGACAGAGTTGTCTCACTATTGAGCGAGCAAATTAGTTAGTTACAACCTGAATCAAGGTCGATGTAAAAGGGACAGCCTGCAGGATGGGACAATGGACGGGACAGGTGTGACGTTTTAATTGAGCGGTATGCATGCGACCCACCATGGGAGATTCAAAGAGCAGCTAGCAACTTAGTAGCTAACTCAAAGAAGAAGACAGCTGCTGTAAATGTTTGCAAATTAGGAAAATAATGAGATCAGTCACCATATAACGGTGTCAGTAAATGATTGATGTTGACATGTTATTATAAAGCATTGCAAATGCCTATGTTGTGTTTCAAATTAGAGTCTGATGCTGTTGCGTTAAATGTCACGTCCTTCAAACCTCTTTTGCTTCTGCCATGCCACCATGCTGTCTAAAATGACACTCTGGAGTGACATGAAGCTGCATTTGTTTGGTTCTTTGTAAAAATGCAATGGCAGCATAGAGAAGGGACTTCATAGTGGCCCTATAGTGCCGTCTCTGTGTAAAAAGGGCTTAAGAGGGAGTGTGCCTTCATTCTCTGCTCAGGACACCATTACTCCACTATATCTTTTCTTAGCAAATAGCTGTAAGCTGCAATATCAATGCTCTGAATGCAGCATACACCTCCTTTAAAACACATAAAGCTGGCTAGATAGATAAAAAAACACAACTCAAGACCACATTAAACCAACCTAAATTATCTACAATGACTCAAATTTACACTTGCAGATACTGGCATAGACAACATAAACTTTGATTGATACTTTAAATGAAGCAGAAGAGATAAGGTGATCCACGATTATGGACACTGTTTGACAGCCTGGCAGAGCAACCCATGTTCCAGGACTTTGGTCCACTGAGACTTGATTGTAAATATTTGATTAAGTGATTTCATATTCCAGGAAAAGGGATTTGACACTGAAGCGCAGCGCATGACTACTACAACAAGCAAAATAAGAGACAGATACACAGGTGTGCTCAACAGAAATTAAAAGCATGTTACCCAACATGAGTTATTGCAACTATTAACGGGCAGCAATTCAGACAGCTGTATCTGAGGATTGCCTTGTTGAATACTGAGGCAATCCTCTGTAGGCTGCCAGTGTTTGCTCCTTTGTCTGCAGCAACAAAGACCGACACTATGGACCCAATATGTTCCATCGCTCATTCCTCTATCGACTCTAATTAATAGTAGAGGATTTGATGGGATTCTTCTCCAGCTGCATCCTGGCTGAATGCTCATCATTCCCAAAGGGATTGGAGAAGCAGCCTCATAGCTGAGCTGATTGATAAATTAATGACTTTTTTCCCCAGAAAGAGAAATTCCATTGTAATTGCACAAGCCAGAAGCAGGCCAGCTCATTAAAGGGCCTAATAGAGGAGATTATTGGATAGAGATTATAGTTTTGGATGGGAAGACAAGGAGATGCTAGCAAGAAGAAACTGGCCGGTCATTTTTGACCCACAACAAAGTCCGATAAGTGGGAGTTAGCAGATGTGTCTGTATGTATGCCTCTGTGTGTTCATTACCTCTGCAGTGAGGACCTTCATCCCAGCCATCGGAGCAGTCAGGAACTCCATCGCACAGTTTGCTCATATGAAGACACACGTCCGCGTCCAGGCACCCGTGTTCATTGACAGGACACTGGTTCACCCTGTTGTGTGAGCCTGGAAAACAAGAACAACACGTGTAAGCGAACAGCAGCACAAAACAGAATATATAAAGAATCGAAATGCAACAATTAACATTGGTCAAAGGAACCTCTTTAAATGCAACAAAAATGTGATGAATTTGAAATGTGTGTGTATGGCTTGATAAAACTATTAAAAACAGCACCACCACACAGATATTTATATGGTTGGACTGTGGCTATAGGTAAGGCTGAATCCCTTGTTTTGGGCCCTTTAACCTGTAGATATTATTACACTTTAAAGATCTCAGTCATGACCAAAAGAAAAAGCATCCCTAACAGCACAGCAGTTAGAAAATGTCTGATATTTTAATTCAAATCTTATTAATACTCTTTATCATAGCTCAAGATCTGTCAACAACCCAAAGATATTCAGTCTACTGTCACAGAGGAGTAAAGAAACCAGGAAATGTTTTCATATTTAAAAGGTGGTATCAGAGCATTTTCACTTTTTTGTCTTAAAAAATACTCATTCATTTTCACTCAATCAATTATCAGATTAGTTTATGATGAATTTAATAGTTGATTTAATGGTTGTAACTCTACATCAAAATCGCCCTCCACCCTATGTGTAACCTGTATGATGAAACGTGGTCAAAATGATTTTCAAATGGTCCTCAACATTGGATTAAACAACTGAGGAAATCAGAGTGTGTCTTTAAACTGGCTGTCTTACCTCACTAAAGAAGGCTTCTAGTCTTTAAATTGATTTCTCTCATGTTGTGAGGACAGTATCATCAATCAGCATTACAAAGTCAATTTAGAAAACAATCTCTACAATACATTGTTGCGGTGGAACAAAAGCTAACAGGTTAAATTTTACACTGAAATATAAAATTGTAGTGACCTTCGGGCAGATAAAGGGTTCAGACTTTTTAGCACTGAATGTTCCCTGCATGTGTCAAAGAGTGGGTTATTATGCACATGTGACATATGAGCATTCATGCATCACTGTGTACACCCTAAATGTGTGCAGTATGACAAAGCCATGAAGTATGGTCTGCAAATGTGATTATTTGGCAGAAAATCACAAAAGTAAACACTGACGACGATAAATTGAATCCAAAGGGGTGTGGAGGGTAAAGGACAGAACGTGATCTCCTCTGGTCCAAAAAGCAGGGATTTTTTTTTTTTTTTTTGCATCACAGCAGAACATACAGTAGATGCAGTCTCTTCCCTTCATTCTCTCCCACTCTTCTCTCTATCTCTCCTCTCAGCCCACACTGCAGTGCAAACAGTTTGCTTTGGCTGTTTTTCTTCTTCCTCCTCCTCCTCCTCCACCTCGTTCCCTTTCTCTCTCTCTAACATCTGCTGACCCATTTTAGAAAAACACTAGAAGCAGAGAAAATAAAGTTCATTGCCTTCACAGGAAACGATCTGTGGAGTTCTGCGGGTTATGTACGATGCTGAGAGAGGCTTTGAGAGGATGATGGCTGAATTTGTGCAGGCTGAGCTGCAAACCTGTTTGAGATGCCCCCTGCAGAATAGGACATACACAAAGTCTTCAGTGTGACAAAATGCAGTTCATTTGACCCATAATTCTGCCTCAAGTCTCTGAGGACAGAGATTGTTGTACTGTAACAAAAATACAATTTACTTGACATTCAGTTTGTCTCTGTGTCATGCACATGCAGTTGAAATGTGAGAAGTTAATAGGTCTTAGAGCAAAGTAAAAAATACATCTTTCTCATATTCTTGTGCCATCAAATGAATTAAAGTGTGGATGTCCATAAAGACTTATGAGGGAGAACATTTGCCTGCACGACGGCACTCCCTGAAGAAAACCACAAGCATTCCCTGTAAGTCCTCTCTATCCATCCAATAGATTAGTAACCGCACACAGATCAAAAAATGTAATTCAGTTAAAACAAGTACCTTAAAGTGACAAGAGCTTCCATAATGATCCCACCACAGCAGCCTGTTTGGAAAATGTGCCACGTTCGAACAGAGAATTAGCTTCTAATACATTGGGCTTAGGGAGAGGGAGAGCTCTTCCATCTGGGGGATGCTAGCATATTAGCAGCCCTCCTGCAGCCTCGGCCTCTAAGCCAGCCTGATTTACATTCAATAAACTGCCAACCTGGGGATTTCTGCATAAACTGCAGTACCGAGAATAAACTGCCATGCACACTGGGAATGAAACCCTGCCAAGAATTTATCATTTGTCAACAATTTTCTGTGAGTATAAAAGACGAGTCATGGTGAAAGTCATCTGAATGACACCCACTGCACAAATCTGTGTCTCTGCAACTTGGCATACAATAAGCACATTTGACAGAAACTGATGTGTTGAGGACTGAGCTGACAGTCAGATAAACTAATTCTCTGAAATAAAGTCTGAAATACACTTCGCCCCAGAAACCATGCGCCTGCAAACTGAAGCTACCAGAAGACTGAAGAGACAACAACTTTCCATCACACCCTCTCCTCCCCCTTCCACTCACCAGGCAGCAGCAAGTTTTTGGAAACACACTAACAACTGCCAGCGATACACAACAGCCGGAATGAATTGTTTGAGTTCCACAACACAGTAATACCTTGGCAGAAGCTGAATAGGGACCAGCAGCAGAAAACTAGATAGAAAGGACAATATAGAGGATTAAATAACTTTGCAGGAGGGACAATGGAGATGAACCCTGTACTCCCTGCTCCAGTTTGGGAAGTTGTTGGCAGTGTATTACAATAAGCTCCCCTCATACTGGCAGTAGCCATTTCCTGCGTCATCTGTCAGTGGAAGCAGAGCGTTACTGTGCAAATCTGAAGAGAAAGAATACAGCACAACTTCTTCCGTCTTTACGCACACACACATACATACACACACACACACACACTCACACACAACACAAGCTGAGATAATGTATTTTTTAGCTGCTGACTTTTAAAACTACAGGTCTGCTTTCAAGTTGTTTTTCTCCTATGTTTAAAATAAAGATGCAACAACACAATTGATTTGAGCCAAAGTGGGATTTGGAGAAATTCAAACTTCACAGCATCAACTAGTCATTGTTACACAGTGAACAACTATCCTTTTTGGCAACTGTTTTGTTTTGTTTCTTTTGAAATTTCTTGGATATTAGGTTTGGGTTCTCCAAAACAATTAAAACAGCCTTTTAAACCAAATTAGGTGAAATTGTTTTCTCAAAAAAGGCCTACATTCAGCACATTTTATTTGGACTATTTCTATAAAGACCAGCATACATCACCATCCAGATAAGTACTTCAAGGCAGGAGCAAAGACAATTTAGAGTAGATCATTTTACTACTGGAGCCCAGAATTGCATTGTTGTCATAAACAGGAAGACCTCCTTTTGCTCCTGAACATTAATGTTTTTGACATCTACCATTTGACACCTTTCACTGTCAAACTGTAGATTTATGTGTCAGTGAAGCAACAGTAGCCCATGTAAAGTAATATATCAAGTCTGCAGTGCCTTTTCTGAACTGAAAGATCATTACATCAAGATGCTTCAAGGCAAAGCCAACTACAAGTTACAGTTCCATGAATTTGGAAACTTCCCAGAAGCCTCTGGCTGTATAGACTGTGTAGACGTCCTGTTCCCATCTAAACTCGCTCCACCCCAGATGCTGAGGAGAACAAGAAATAAACTATCTGGGTTTCTATAAATGTTTTGGGAGTAGGCATGAGACAATATGAAAATGTAATGTCATGATTATCCTGGTCAAAATAATTGCAATTTACAATATTATCCTGATAATCATCAAAACAGGCTAGAATCTGTTAAAACTGCACTAAAACATACTGGAATCACATTTCATTACACTTTGTTAGGAAGCAAACATTTGTATTGCATCACAGATAGGACACAAATATGTTTTAGTAAACATCAACAATCTAACAATCATTACAAAGGCAGGCTTTGTCATCTTTTGAAATAAATCACGCTAAATCTCAAATAAGGTGTTTTTTTTTCATTTTTTGAGGTTGGTGCATATGCAGCCTGTTTTTGCAGAGTCTCCTTTATTGTTGGTTGCCCAGATGTCTCTTTGGGCACTGCTGGACACAGTATTCATAATTATCCCAATAATGAAAATTCACTACTATCTCCTAATTGTGAGTGTTGTTTTTGTTTTGTTTTGTTTTGTTTTGTTTTGTTTTGAAATCGTGACCCGCAACAAAATCATATATCATCCCATCCCTAATCGGGAGTAGAAAGCGTATTTTTACAGTCCTCAAGCACTGTTGCTCAGTGGAAATATATAATTTGTGATTAAAAGACTGAACTTTATCCTTGTCTCTTCTTTACATACTCAGATTGAAAAGGGAGATAATACTGAGAACCCGAAACTTAGGGCTTCTGTTTCATCCATACTTGAATGAAGCATATAATCATTTGCAGAGCATAAAGAGAACATTGACTTACGAACACAGAAAATATATCATTATTACAACAGCAGTCCTTTACAACAGGATTTTCCATATGTATTTATGAGTGTAAATTGTGCTTTTTGACATGTCTGTTTGAGTTTACTTCCTGCTTTTATCAGATTGCCTTTGGTTAAAATATACTTAAACAAGTTAAAACACTAGATAGTGTGAAATTATTTCTTTCTGTCACTTGAGATCTTTTTTCCTGACTGAATGAGGACTTACACAAGTGGTTGTCTTGTTCAGCTGAGTCTTAGTCAACTTTAAATTTGTAAGTGTCCTTATCAAAATTATGATCCTTTCTTAATTCTAATTCTAAAACATCATAAACTATTCTAGATTAAGCCCTGCTTCTGGGTTAATTTTTACCCTGTCAGTGAAATCAGTACTCATTCTATTTA
This sequence comes from Plectropomus leopardus, assembly GCF_026936395.1. Lineage (NCBI taxonomy): Eukaryota > Metazoa > Chordata > Actinopteri > Perciformes > Serranidae > Plectropomus > Plectropomus leopardus. Next base: position 19,578,160 of record NC_142184.1, on the reverse strand, counting down.
CAGCTAACACAGGCAACTTCATCTTAACCCTTAACTTGCATTAGAGAGTTTCAGCTTTCAGCTCCATTTAATTCTCAATTTACATGTTTCTGTGGCATGTCATGTAGTTGCCAGTCAGCATGCATTTTTATTGCTATATGTGAAAATAAATGCATCACTTAAATTGGAGCGACTCACAACCTGAACTTAAAATATTAAATTTTAAATGTCGCAGAACTGCTTAAACCTTCAGACGAATCATTCGGTTCATATTTCACCAGGCTGACAGATCTACTATCCCCATTTAAATAAAAGAGCATTTCCAAAATGAAAATTTACTTTACAATTCACTGATCTGGACAAAGTAATTCATATGTTTTATTATCATACTTAATCCAGCAAATTCCTATGTTCTTGCCTCGCCTTGAGTCAGAAGTGCCTCCTCGCTCTCAGCCTATAAAAAATGCAACTGCCAGGATTTGTATGAAACCAAGAGATAAGATCTATCATCCCGTGGCTTAAATTTCCTACCACGCTGGTATTACTTTTGCTGTTATTTTTACTCTTTGTAAAATGCTTTGCAACTCTCTTTAAAAGTTCCATGAAACATAGATAAGGTTATAAAATGATAATCATCTCCATCTGTGCAGGGCCACAACAGAGAAATGTGAGACCACTTCGATTTGCAACCAGGTGCCTTTCTGAAACCATTCCTTCTCTCGCTTCAGCGCAGACAAAACTACAAATAAGGTACCACAAAGAGAACCGAATACATATGAAAGAAATCATTTTGAAAAATGAAGATTTGACATGGCAATCAGGATAATACAACAGGAGCGCTCTGTCGATTAAATTAGGTATCATTTGCCTTAAAGTATCATTAGCAGGTGCTGCAGAATTTGAAGGGATATAATTCTGACAGAGCAAAATTTAAGAAAAACTCAACATGTCGCTTCACTGGGATAGTGCAGACTCTTCAGTGAGTTTGGCAGCCTTGGAGACAAAAGCACTGCAAGTGAGAACAATGTGAGAAGTTTGGCAGTGCCGTGGATAACAGACAAAGAAAAAGAGGGGAAATTACAACCCTCACACCTATTAGAGGGCAGAGTGAAGATAATTACATTATTGCACTAAACTGTGTGATCAGCTAACAGTGATATTAGCATATCCCCACTGTGTCCTCAGGGATCTTAATTGTTGAAAATCTTTCTCCAATCTGCTGCGTTATCTCTCTCTGTCTCTCTTATAAGAATCACATATTATGTATCGCTGGGATTCATAATGATTAAAACATTGTAAATTATGAGTCATTATGCAGAACTTGTGTTCAGCTTTTTTGAAATTGCAGCTCACACTCTTTGGAGTGAAATATGACTTTGTGCAAAGACAATATTACTCATTTCCCTGAGCACAGTGTGGATTTAGGTAATGCATCACTACCTGTGTCACCTTCAAATAATTCCCCCAATACAGAGAGCCTCACTTGTGGCTCTGGGTTCCACTAACTTTTCTGACTGGCACTAGGCATTATTGTTGCAACCAGAAAGGATAGTCTCTCCAAATGCTAGCTTCCCTCCAACACCTCAACCTTTGGACCCCACCATCCCCCACCCCAAGTTCTCGTAGTTATGCAATGACCTTAAATTTGGATCCCCTGTCGATCTTTTGTCCTCAGCATAAAAGCCTGCTTTTCTTCCTGCTCTTCGGGTTCCATGCCAGCCCCTGACTGACTCCCATAAAGTCTGCTGTCAGCTCGAATGAATATGTTGTGCGGGGTGACAGGCAGGCCTGCCCACTGACTAACTCTCCCAGCTCTGGAATCACACTTTACAGCAGCATGCACAACAAGCACATGGCCATGCCAAACCCTACTGAGGCAGCCACAGCTCACAGGACCAACAGTCCAGACATATAGTATAGCACATTGTGCCCTCACTGAAACAAGACATGATGTGCTCTTTTTTCCAACATGCTCACCATAAGCTTAAAGTATGAATATGAATAACAATCACCCAAGACAATTCAGTTAATGAAGAAATTTTGCAAATGCATTCTGCTGTGAATTATTGCACTTTAATGTAATCAGGTCTCTTAGGTAAAGAAATCAGCTACAGAGATCCTTGACACATGGATCATGGTTTAAAAAAAACAAAATAAAACTAAGGCTGGAAGTGACTCAGAAATATGTCAGTCAAGTGGTACTCATGCATTATAGTAAACAAGCCAAGTTAGTCCTCTGAGCTAATGTGGGTTGTCTACACTTACGACAGACTGGAAATGTGCAACATTTTTCTCACCCTGGGTCAATAACTGTCTATACTGGAGAGCAGCTTGAAAGTGAGGGAGTGTCAGGGGGTATCGGGGGGCAACACTATTGTACTAAAATAAATAGTTTGTAGATTTTCTATGAGCATTGTCAGATTTTTTCCCTTTCTTTGAAATCTTTTTTATCCCACACAAACCATCATAATCAATTGACATGAATTTGATCTGACTAGTTCCACTTATTTTTTTTACAAACTGCAAATGTTTTACAGAAACCTTTAAACCCTGCAGGGGGTGAGTATTTGACACTTAAAAAGGATAAATCTTGGTGGAGTATCACTTAAAGCTGCGTTTTCTTCCAGTAAAACAGCAATGCAAATCTATTAAATCTGTGTTTAGCTTGTTCAGACATTTAAGTCTGTTAAATGTGGTGCCACAGAGTAATACAGTATGGTCTCCAGCTTCAAACACAATCAAACTGTCACTGCGTAAAATGCACCGCAGACCATTTCCCCAAAGTAACACACAAAGACAGCTAACGAAAACAAACCAACAAACCATCTGCAACCAGGGGAGGAAAGCTGTGAGGCAATTACACCAGAGGAAAGACTGGAGATGAGATATGAGGAACAGAGATGACTTGAGTCTAGCGTCTCCGCCTGCTTTGACAGACGGAGAGGAAGACAGCAGGACACAGGAAAGAAAGAAAGAGGGAGAGAAGGAGACAGGGCGTGGAGGAGACAGCAGAGAAAGCGAAGTGGTGCCTGTGTGGCGTGAGAAAGCCCTGTGTTCTCTGTCTGTTGATAGGCCGGTGAAGCTGAGGAGGGCTCAGGGCCGCAGACCAGAGGGATTTACAGGGCTTTGCTCCTTCCTCTGTGGAAGCAGTGTGTCAACCGCTGCCACTACAGACCCTCCTGCCCCTGCATGGTGCCCCCTGTGAGTACAGCTACATGACTGACTATAGGCTATGAAAAGAACCCCCCTCCCCACCTCAACTTCACTGTAAAAGGCGGTTACTACAGAGAATGGATCAGCGCTTTACAAAGCCATTTCCATTTTCCTCCTCAGCCTAAATGCTAATCTGCTCATTTTCACCCGTACAAAGGCTTTTCCTGTAGGATCATCCCTTCTCCCCATCGCTCCATGTCTCCATCCCATCCCACCACCTTAGCAGTCGGCTCTTCCTGGTCGTCTTGGAGAGGCTGCTGAGGCATGACAGTCAGATGGGCCGGACAAAGGAGCAGGCTGGCGAGCGTCCAGAGGGGACTTGAGGGCAAGAGATGGACAGATAACCTTGTTGTGTGGCCTACAGCCGCCTCAGGCAGCTGCACCGAGATGATAACTCAATCTTGCCATCAGACCTCCCCAACAGCTCGGGCCCCAGGCCACGGCCTCCACTGACACGGGCCAGAGCGTGTGGGCCAAGGGACATGATGTGGTAGTGTGTTGGGAGTTGCTTTGACCACAGTGTCTTGCCACTACTGTTACATCAGACTAACTCTTTGAAGTGAGTGGACTGTCCTGTTGAGGACATGAAAGTACATGTCTACTGGAAGCTTAACATGAAAGTGTGTGTCTGGATTTCAGGGTCCACATTTGGCCATTGTTACATTAAATGCTTTCAGCCTCTTCAGCCAAGGGTCCCTCTGTTTCATTATGAAACTGCATTCCAAGGTATATCCCCTCAAAATTACTTTCAAGCATCAGTAAGGTAAAACAAACGAATTTGTATGCGACTATGCGAGCGCACAACTTCTTGTAGCCTTTAGAGACCACTTTAATGACAGCCTGACAGTACGAGCACAGGGAGTGGCTTGCATTTGCAAGTGTTAACTACTCTTGAGTTATCAGCTCATTTTCTCCCCCTGAATGAAAGTGGATAGCACTGCGTGGGAAAAGAAAGGGAACGTTATTTGCATGATTGAGATGCATTTCACCCCCTGCTTGGAAGTCCTCCTGCGGACATTTTCATGCTAAATCAGGGGCTAAAAAGTCTAACAGAGAATTAGGCGCAGACAATTGTTGCATAAGGCTTTTTTGATGATGAAAGGGATTCCTTCATGGCAAGCACTTCTCGTGATGGAGAAAGTGCTTACATGCTAGGGCTTATTCAAACATCTGTTCCCATTCGCTGGCTCAACCACAGTGAATGTGGTTCACGCAAGAATCATAATTGCATACAGACTTGGGATGCAGACATGGAGACAGTGTTTTGTACTGCAACTGTTCCAACAGTGCTGTGAAATCAAATGAAAGTTGTGACACAGCACTTTTATATCTAACAACAGCCAAAAATGCCAAAATCCCTTTTTTTGTTGATACAGTGAGATGGAAGATTTTAGCAGAGAAATATGGAACCATCTCCAAAACTTTTAGCTAGTTTTTATTGTAAAATACTAAATTAACATCCTTAAAACCCTCAATCGCTCCATAACTAAGCCGATAAATAAAGAGCTGAAAAGAAGTTAAATCAATGCGAAATAGGGGTGGGAGAAAAAGTCAATATAGCACATATATCAGGATATTTTATGGAGCAAAACTGTATTGAAAAATTGATGCAAAGTATTGACTTTTTTATTCTATACATAATTAACATTGCTAACACAAATGAAATCCTTTCAGCCTACTACAATGTGGAATCGTTTGCTTTTTCAATCCACTACATACATTTTGCCACAATAAAAAAGACTAAAACTAGATACACATACTGACATCGTCAACTTATGATATAAAACAGATGTTATCTTATGAGATAAAGCAGATGTTGTCAAACCTTTGAAAACTTTGACAAGTTTTAAGCTTCACAATCTTCAGCTGAAAAAAGGTCATAAATAACAATATATTGCAATATAGCAATCTATTGATCTATAAATCATTTATTCATCACATGGAATTATACAAGGTACAACAGTGAAGTATGATCCCATCAGCTCCTTTAACTTGTGCACTTTAATTCAGTCCTTTTTCGCATCTTCTTACATTATTGGCTGCTGCTTAAAAATTGTGTTTTCTGATCGTTCTGCTAGCAGTGCTCCTCAGCAGGACCAGGACAGCACCTTACATTCCCACTGACACACTGTATCATGTGGCGTCTGGTGATTCCCATCCCTAACCCCCCCTCTGAAAAAAAAACCCTTTGTTTTCTTTAATACTCATATCTGTTGTCAATAAACCTTTTTTTTCAAGAGAAAAAGACCTTCCATGGAGAATAGTGCACACAAACCCAACAGGTTGTATAATAAAAACAGCGCATACACAAAGAAAAATCACAACCTCAAAGTTTTAATTCACATTTTGGCTCATCAGTCCTTTGCGGACTTCAGCACACTGTCTGCTCAACATCTGCGAGGGAGGCCAAGCACTGACATCAACAACACGCCACTTTATCTCTGCGAGATAGACATAAGATAACCCTTCAACAACCTACCAAAACCACCTATCAGAGCATTAAAAAGCAACAGTCCTTTACAGAGAACCATCGTTGAGACACACAGAGCATATATTCCTGCCCTGAGGGCACGTGTCAACCACTTCCTGAGCCCTAAGCCTGTATGTAATTGAGGTGAAATGGCTTGTCTGAAACCAATTGAAGCCATGCAATGAGGGGGAGTCCCTGGGAGAGGATGACAGGGTCACACCTGCAGACAGGGGCCTGTACAGGCAGACTGCTGATGGCTATCTGAGTGTGTGTACTAGGGGCTATATGAGGGAGCTGCACACTGGGAGTCTGAAGGCTATGACGGCCAAAAAGCTGGCAACCTGCCCAGACCCCCACCGATCCATTTATGATGGCAAGTCATGCAGATCTGTGTGCAAAAACATGCATCCATGCACGTACCATCCCATCACTCTGCTTCAGTGCCCACCTAATAAACAAGCCCACAGGCTAAAGGATGCAACACTGACCCTTGGCATCAATTGCCACTTCAACCACAGCATGTCAACGCCTCATAGGATGCAACGATAAAACCCAACTACTGTGGCAGAAGTCTGTCTTTAGCTCCTCAACATAATTACAGCCCAGATGAATGGTTTGGGAACGACAGGCAATTAGACCTCCAGACAGTATGATACTGAGGAGTGCACTTTCTTCCAGCATGGGTACCAGAGGTGTAGATCAAAGAATCACGCCAGACAAAGGTACACATTTACAACACCCACCACTGACAGCAAGTGAATTCATGATCATCATAAACTAAACAGGTGGCATTTACCATAAATAAACCTGGTGCTTCAGCCAAATTAGCTACAGTCATTGTGTGGTTTTCATCGAAGCACTTGAGGATGAGTTGAATGATGCAGAAAGATTTTTGTTTTCACAAGTATCCTTTTCAAATCTATTTACAGGAAAACCTTATCTTCAGAATGATCATTTGTACATTTATTACTTCCCCTGTGTTACATTTAATTCATGAAGAAAGCCTTGTTTTTCTATTATGGCTCTATAGTGAACAAAGATTCCCCAAAAAATGAAAAAAAAAAAATCTTGATTAATTATTGTAAAAGGGGTTGAGTTTAATAACAGCAAATCTATATCACAACATCAGTTTACCAACTCTCACACAGCTTGTTCTGTATAATCCAAGTCTTATTTATCCAGCCGTATGCTCAGTACTTCCTGCATTTTTTAAAAACCTTACTATTTAAAACACTTTTGCATGGCCAGCCTGCAGTGCGCTTGCACTATTTATTCATCAGTGTTTCAAATATTACGATTTTAGTGGAAAAATCCTTGTTTCGGGAAAGTATGGAGCATACAACTGGATAAATGAGACTTAGTGTTAGAGTTTATAAGCAGATATTTTGATGTAGTTATCTAATACAGATCCCTATGACTTCAATTCATCAGCTATGTTTGCTACAATTCTTCGTTCACCATGGAGGCATTCAAGAAAAACAAAGTTTCTTCCTAAATTCAAAGTATCACAGGGCGAGTAGTTGACATACAAATGATCATTTGGACGGTGAAGTATTCCTTTAAGAAATAAAGCTCCATGCTGGCAGCATGTGCTGCCTGCACTGTCACAGTCTCTGATTTAAACGATGGCCAGACTGTAGGGCGATCCCACACCAAGATCGGAGTACAGCCAGCCAAGCTGCCACAGGAGGGAGAGGGGAAGAATAAAAAAAGAGAAAGAAGAAGAAAATAAAAGGAAAATGTTTTTGCCCTGTGAAATCTCCACGAGTACTCTTTGTAAACCAAGCCTGTAGTTAGTAATTAACTTGAACTGGAGATAATGTCGTAATTATAGCATCATGCACAACTCTAATTCCCATCAACATTAACGCATAGAATTGACTGTGTTCAGGGGGCGTGTTGGGACAAAAGTCTAAAGAGCAGGGAATCTTTTTGGAATTCTCTGACTTTGACAAACTAAGGTTGAAAAAGAAAGTTTGACTGCTGTTGTAAACGTTGCGGCTGAGTAAAAAGAGCAATGGATAAACAGATGACACCTTGAACTTTCAAAGTACAAAATTGCATCAACACAAAACTTCCCCAGTTGATCCAGATTTCCGTCCTCCCTCTCAGATGGATCAATGTTTGGCCTGCCTTTATATCTACTATTTTTCTAACAGCTCAGTTAAGAGCAGCCTTGTTTACGGCATGCCGGTCAGGTCGCCTGTTATAATGCTTCCCATTGCGCGGGCTGATGACCTGAAAACTGTTTCACCCCCTGAATGGAAAAGCTAGGATAAAAAGTAAAAAAAAACGTCTGCATTCCTCTGAGTCAGAGCAGGATTTTAAATAACCTTCAGAGCCGTACTCCTCCAAACTCTCCTGTCTCCATCTCTGCTGGCTCAGGCCCATTCTCTCTGCAGCTTTATCTGCAGCGCTCCTTTCCAAACACTACTCACATTTAATGGATGGATCAACTAAACGTCTGAGGATAAAATCACAGTCTGGCTGCCTTTCATTGTGATACTTAAAAGGCGCCTCGCCTTTTGACTGTGCTTGTTAGACTGCAAACACATAGCACTGTACGGAGAAAAAGTGCATTAATTGCAGTAACACATATTTATTATGACTGCCTCAGAAACTTACATGAATAGAGAAGAGCCATAACTAAAAGTAAATTGACAGGCAGAGTAGAGCCCATGGGAAGTGGGTAATTGAGCAGAACATATCTTGATGTTCGGGTGAAACACTGCTCTCCATCTCTCCATGCAGAAGATGAATCACACCATTGTCTGTGTCACCAAATTACATAAGTGCTATGGAAAATTCATTCAGTTCAATTGGATAGTAGAAAGGGGCAGAAATTGAATGGCCGCAGCTTGCTTGAGTGAATTATGTGGGTCACACTTCAAGAAAATTGCTCACGTTCTGTGATTGCTGTTATTTACAAAACTACAATTGATCATTTTCTGTCCCTTTGGAAAAATAATTCAGCAATTTATTTGAGACAAAATTTAATGACTTTCTAAATTTAAAATGAAGCTGCTGGCAGTAAATTATGAATCAATAAATATAGGCAGAGGAGGAGTGACAGAGGAGATGACAGAACTTTTTTTATGAGCTGCAACCAGCAGCTCTATAGCTTGCTCTGTCAGTTGGCTGGTTGCACAGTCCACAAAAATTTCCCCACCCTTTGGCGGCCACAGTTTTTGCCTTAGGAGGGTGAAATTTGGCATGGAGGTCGCAGCTTCTGCAAATTCACGCTTGTTCCATTCAGCTTCACTCTCGTATTTTAGCCCTGAAATAGAAAATGCTACATCTTGTCATCCTCCGCTGTCTCACACATTTTCAATCCCTAATCCTACGTGTTAATACCTAACGGTGTTTTCACCCACAATAACAAGTCCCTTAATGCTGGGTGTCAGCTGCTTGTCTCTGCGCGCCAGACTATTGTGAGAATGCTTGTGGCATGACAGATGTAAGGTGTGGCACATGCAGACAGTAAAATCACCATTAGCGCCTGCATATAAACAGAGGGAAGGCTTTTACCAGGGAGAGTTTATGGATGGGATGGCAGGATGGAGAGGCTGACAGATGTGAGTGGCTGGGACAAGACTCTTAGGGACTGCACTGATCCCGCAAGAGGCCAGACAAGAGCAGACACATCCCTGAACGTTCAGACTAAACACGGCCGCATAATTAGAGCTATAATTCAGCAGAGCAGCCCAGAGCACACACTGCGAGCCTGTGTCCTTCGTAGAAAGGGCATAACCCACCCTCTTATTCAGGTCCAAATTAAACTGTCTGAACATTGTGCTGTTGTCTTTTCAAAGCCATTTAGAGGTAGTGAATTGGATGTAATGTAACATCGTATGCAACAACAACACTGCAGCGACATGAAAAAGGTTGATTTGCAAAACAGCAATTTTGAGTAAACAAAACTGAGTAAAACCAGTACTAGTCTGCACTGCCCTGCACCAACAGCTTGGAGAGAACACGAGAGCCGAGGACGCATGCCTGCCGCGAGACAGTTTTAGTAGCTACTTTCATGCAGGCAGGCATACTTACAGATATCTGGCGATTCGTCCGAGCCATCTGGACAGTCCTTCTCCCCATCGCAGCGCCAGCCTTTGGAAATACAGGTCACCTGGTCCTTACACACAAACTGCTTAGAGCTGCAGGTCTTAGGCTGGTCATCAGCTTTAGGGGCTGAAATAGAAAAAGGAGAAAGTTGATGTGTCATCATGAAAAGAAACTGTGGCGGGTTAGCTTTTTCGATCACAAATATATTTAGAGAGAAGTGCAATTCTCTAGCACCCAGTCGAAAAAATACCAGCAATAATGCAAATGGGTTTTTTTGTTAAATATTCTCCCCTATGCAGAATGTATATAGGAAATTTCTAGCTTCAAGCAGCATAGATCTTAACTCTTAAGGGCAAAGCAACATGCAAGGGTCAACCCAAGTTTACAATGATGTTTTTGTATCAAAAGACCCACAGGCACACTCTATTCAGGAAAAAAAACTCCTCTACAAGTTTACAACCAACAGTGGTGCCTTTTAGTTCTGGGGTTTGTTTGTTGTTTCCTCTCTTCTTACGGACATCTAATTTCTTTCCGCTTTTTTTTTTTTATTACTCTTAAGGTGTTTTTCAACTTTTACCACAGAGGCTCTTTCATGTGTCACAGCACAGACATAACTAGGCATTCAATCACCGCCTGACCCATGGGAAAGTGCAGAGCGCGGTAGTTCTGGGCAGTAAGTCAGCACAGATTGTTGAGGTGTACCACAGGCGAGCAGCACCGCAGCAACGCTCATGACCCATCAGCAGTCTGACACAGCTGACATGCTTTAACTCAGCCACACTCACAGAAAACCCTCGTCAAATGGAGCTCTACCTACACGGTGTTGCATCAGTCTGTCAACACTAAATTAGTCACTTATTTAAAAATGTATCTTAAAGGGCCAGTTATCCCAATTTATAAACAAAACAAAACAAAAAGTCACACTTTCTACCATATATTTTGTTGTGTTTAGCCATGGTTATTTGGATTTGTTTGCCCAAGTTTAAGATAAGATAAGAAGATTAGACATATCCGCCATCACCACAATACAACTGAGGTGAGTCAAATTTCAAATGTGCTGTTTTCCAACACTGGAAATCTATATTTTCAAAATCTTCGTTCCTGTAGCTCTTAAAGGAATACTTTGCAGATTTTCAACCAGCACTGTATCGCAATAATGAGTGCATCTGTAAATGAACCCTGGTAAACTCCCCTCTATCTAACCAGTGGCTAGATCTCGGTCATTCTGTGGAGTTTCGCTGGCTCGTAGGCAGCCATTCAAACTACAGGCTGTACTTCTGCATTTTTTAGCTATTGCATACCACCCATGTGGCCACCACAGACACGAAGAGTACAGGACTGGACCAAAAGTGCCCCTCTCTTTCTCTCTCTGTCTCTCTGGAACTCAGACCAAACTCATATCAAACAGTAAAACTGGGCAGTGCTGATCAAATATAAATCAAGATAATGTTATTGTACAACCTATTTCTCACCTAAAATATTTTCAGAAACATTCTTTAGTTCCCTGTTTGGCCATAAAAGAGAGTTTGTGAACAGAAGAGGCACCATACTGTTTCCTGCACAGTTAAAATGAAAGCTGAAAAAGAAGGGTCAAATCGTAGCAGCGCTGATCAAATATAATCAAAATTTCTGTTTCTGTGTTGCCTAATTCTCACCTCAAACATTTTCAGAAACATGCTTTAGCTAACAGTTTGACTGTAATATAAGATTTTTATTTTATCAGCCCACTGCCATTGTGTAAAACAGATGAGTTTGCCTTACGTCGCCTTCCAGTGGGAGTGTTTATTTGTCCAGTATGCCGCAGTGCATTCCAGTAGTTGTAGGTTGTCTACCTTTTCAGAAATGTGAATGCCACAGCCCTTTTTTTTCTTTTTTCTCTGGTCACGTAGCACCAAGCTCAAAATTATCTGTGACTTGCTATGGTATAGACAGACCTCGTTTTAAGCAAAGACCATCTTTCCAGCAGGGAAATACTTTTTTAACAATCCACAGAACATGCCAGTTTTTACTGGACATATTTTTCTTGTAGAAAGTAGTTTCAGTTGTTTCAGCAAAGACACGTTGCTGTTGAATCTTTGAACATATGGTTTTAAATGCTTCGAGTACCATCAACTGAATTATTTTCAGCATTTGGAGTAGTGCCAAAAAATTCAGACAGATAGGCCTATCTCAGAAGTTGCTTATATTAAAACCCAAGACTATTTGCACAGCTGCACACCACTGGATGTTTTATTTTGTAATTGACCCCTTAAATGAAACACAATGTTAAAAGACTTTAAGATATACAATTCAGGATTTTCCAACAAAAAAAATGTATAGACTCTCGATTCTCAATCATTATGACTCACTAGAAGTGTTGCGTTGTGTTTTTCTGCAAAGACTCGTTGATGACCATGCACTTCCACAGCGCTCATGTGAGGTCGGGGCTTTATAAAAAGGTAGAGACCACATGCCAGACCACAAGCAAAAGGCATCCAAGAGGCACAGCGCCAAAAAAAACATGAATATAGAGCGGCAAATGCCAAACAGAGAGAATCTAGAGTTGGCTTTTGTGTTCAGTTTCACTTGTGAGCATGTTTACAAACGGTAACCGACAATCCTGCATAAAACGACTTTAAAGGCCATATGCAATTATGAAGAGAGTGAGAATTCATTTTTAGGTTCATCGGTGGCATAATCCTTCACTAAAACAGGAAAATTCAAATCCTTTGACTGGAAATTAAAGCTGAAACTTCCCTCTGAATCTTTCACTCACGTCTTCTCTCAGAATAAGGAAGAATGAAAACATGCTGCCAAAAATATACAAGTGAAATTCTTCCTGCTATGCAAGTGGTCAAAAATGTTACACACAATAAAAAGAGACCACAAAGCCATTTCAGGCAGGAGGTTGCTGTTACTGTACTGTTGTGCAGCAATGGTTGGGGAAGGACACCACCAAAGGGCTCATTGTGATTCTCTGCAGGGACTGAGCCCTCTCTCGCCCTGGATGACTTGCCTCCCTACGTACTTGGCAGGCAGAGAGGTGTTTGGGGTGGGTGGTGGAGTGGGGGTGCACCGCAAGGGGGCTGGGATGTGACTGAAATCACAAGAGAGCATGAGGCTAGTGTATCATTGCAATCACGTTCCCTTTGACTGTCAGACTAAAGGGTTTAGACCCTGGTCTTTTTATTTTTTCATGTGACAGTGAAGTGTACGTGTAAGCACTAAACACTGAGACTACTGAGTGTCATGTTTATGTAAATACAATTAGAAGCTGAAGGGTTGCAGGGATCAGATCACAGCTTTCCTTATGTGAGCAACACCTTGATATTTGAGGAGATTAAGAGAAAGAGAGGGCGCTGGGTTTTAAAATGCAGAGCATTCGCTCCGTTCTTCCCTTCACACAATGGCAGGGCCAAGGCTTACGAAATTAAATTCAAGTGATGCAAGAGAGTGAGATTTAAACTCAGCCATGAGACGCCGTAATACAGAGTGCGTATCAAATGTCGTAAGAATGTGACAGGATATAAAATTCAAGATGAGAGAGCTGTAAAAGAATGGACAGAGCCCAGTGACTGCATCAGTTTAGACAATGTACACACACCCAACCCCTCAGTGAAGCAATGAGAGAGGCTGGCCATGGCCTGGGGCCAACTTGTTAGTTTTGCTTCCTTTTAGATCACCAATGTCCTAGTACATTCTGCATGGCGGTAAATACATTGGATTTGCCTGCGCTTATATGTTGCCATTTAATTTGACTTAACAACCAGCAGCCAAACAAACAGCTGCACTGACTGAGCTCGAAGCATTGAAGACACGCTGCTGTATATGAAGGCATTCCCTCCATCTCTCTGGTCCCTCGTGTGAAGCAGCTGGGCTGAGCCAGTTGTTCCCTATGAGTGGGCATAAAACTGGAAATAAAACATTGTGGGTTCTAATTTTATCATCGCTTTACACACCAGCATGAAGTGACCGCAGAGGGGAGAACCTCTGAGCCTAATTGGAGGTTGTGGTAGAGGAGGGGTTAGAGACTGGGGGAAAGACTGGCAGCCTTCCCCCTCAGCAGTCCTCTTTCAAAGCCCACTGAAATATCTCAAACAGAGATGTGAATTGTTAATTCAGCCTGCAAAGTCGCCGTCTTTTTTTTTCAAAGTTCCTACCAAAATGCTGACAATTTTTGCAGGGTCCAAATCAGGCTGGGAAGTTAAACCATTTGAGTCCACTTTTACCCACAAAGGGGAATGAGAAGGCCTTTATTTAGTCTTCTGGGATTGGCCCAACAGCAAACACCATTCCCATTGAATCAAGGTACATACTCCACTTACAGAAACTCCTATGAGTCCAGAGTGTTCGCCTCCAACAGAGTCCCCTCCTGATAGTGTCATTCCAACTAAAGCATTTCCTGCCACACAGCTGAAAAGCAACTTAATCACACGGCTGTGACTACATGTTAGGAAATCCCAGTGTTCAAACCTTCTATCCACAATACTGGAGGATTATCACATAAAAAATAACAATCTGTTACACATGATCAACTTTTAAAAGTAAGATAAGTACACTTGAACATTAAAAACAGCTCCCTACACATTAAGATAACTTTTGAAAAACAACCATCCTCTGGGTATCTATTAGAGCAAAATAAAAAAAAAAATACATCTAATTAGAGAAGAAAAAAACGAGAAAACCAACTTCCACAGACTAAGTTGAAACCCTCAAGAGTTTTGAGTTTCACACCATTACTCAGTAAGAGCAACTTTGGACGCTCGACAGGAAACAGAGTTTCTATTTCTGAGGATAAATTACATGATGTCCGAACATCTTTATTTGGCTGGTTTAAAAACAACAAACAGCTGTCTTCCACAAAAACCAACATGCCCATCTCTGTCACTCTGATGTAGTTACAATATGTTGCACTGACGGCATATTTTATTTAAAATATCTTTATGGGAGAGCGATACGGCAAAGGCATTAAATATGAGTGCACAAGTCCTTGAGGCGACTGTAAGCTAAGGAATGCCTGAAGGCCAGTACTCTGTATAAATGTCTGGAGTATTCGCACAGTAGACACAGGTTTATTGTTTCTACTCAACCAAACATTCTGATTCTCTACCCTCAACCAAACATCTTATTAAATGTTTTTTTAATGGTTTCGAAGCTCTTGTTTAGAGAGGGAGAAATTTAATGACACTAAATTGGGATGTTTGTGGTCAAAATTAGAAATAATAGACTGTAATTTTATTTTCTTCCTCATTATCTTGTCAAATTAGGAAATCATGGTGAACAAATTGCTGTTTTACTGACCAAAATATATCAATTTGGGGTTCTATTCTATTATGCTGATTTTCAGATTGTTTTGGGTCAATACTAGAACATTTTTACATGCTTCAATGGTCAAAGAGCATCGTTTTCCTCATACTGTCAATGCTGGAATACCTGTATTCACACTCTGTTTGAGAAGGCTCCATTTAGCGCCTGTCTCTGTGAGTCCCCCTCTCAAAAGCTCATTCTGCTCTGATTGGCCAGTGTGTCTTGAGTTTCCCGTATCTCTGTGTCCCTGTGGGACTCCCTAAAACAGTGGTGTTTTACCCAGATGGGCGTGGTTTTGCGGAACGTAGCAGTGCATGCGTCGTCGACCTCTGTGACCGGCTCAATCCTGCTCAACTAGTGCTCTGAGCGCACGCTCATGAGTTTCCTGTGACGGAGGGAAAGTTACATTACATTACTACAAGTCATTTAGGTTACAACTTTTGATTTTCACTATCTGGTCATGCTGACGTTAGAATGCGCTGACAGGTGCTTCATATCATGTGCCATGAAAATATGAGATGAAAATTAGTTTAGTTTAGATTAGTTTTTTCTATCACAGATGGGTGAAATGCTGCAGCACGAGACATGTGCATGCTTACACACGATACATTTTATTGTTCTATTATTACTTCAAGTATTCCTTTAATTTGTTTTTTGGGTTTTTTTGCATCTGTCTGCATGGAAATAATTCTTGTATGTGCCTTGTGAACTCATATGGGCTGAGCATCATGATGTAAAATAGGTATCACAGTAACTTTTAATGACATGTTTTAATAAATACAGATATATCAGAATTATGTGACCCAAGTTGCTGCAACATGTCAAAAAGCTACATAGAAAAAGCTCTTGGAAACAAAATATTCACAACAGAGGCTTGAGAGTTTTGCTCACAGGGGCAATTTTTTTCTCTACATTTTTTACATCATAATTTTAATCTTGGTCACATTTATTCAAACACCCTTCATTGAAATGTTTCTCAAATATAAGACACAATAGATAAAAGCAAAATAAGTCCCTTTAAAGAGCTGAAACCAGCGAATTTGGTCGTTTTAGGTGCTTTGAGGGGAGAATAAAGGGCTACACATGATTGTGTAAGAAAAGCTGAACTGACTTACAAGCTCCTCCACTGTCTTGTCACTAAAACATTCACTGAACAAATGTTTTAATCCTGAGTCTACGCACACACTGCGCTATAAATCACTGAGTTGCGTCCTAGTATGTGGACGCTCTGACTTCAGTTGGCTGACTTGGTTTGATTTTTAGCATACTGTCAGTTGTGCGGAGCACACATTGTATTTCCTTATGCAGGGCCACTGGAGCTCTGTGCTGTCTAAACAGTGCACACTGAATTGCCCCTCAGCACTGAGCATGGCAAAAAGCATTAAACACAAGCGAATGAGCAAATGCATGAACATACACAGAGCTGGGCTCCTATAGAAACTCCCCTCCTGAGTGCCTAAAAAAAGAATAAAGTTTCACGGCCATATTTTCATTTGCAAGAAGAAATTCAAGGCGTTGTTTCGCTTTTATGTAATCCAAAAACTTTGTTAAACAAACGCAAAAGGCCAAAAGCAACTCTGTGGGTTGGAACAGGATGGGATGGTGAGTAAATGGTGTTGTGGCACCAATTCAGCAGCCAAGTGATGGAGGCCTCCAGACACCATCACCAGCTGGGACACAACACTGACCCACTTCCCCCCGCTCCGATCTGTCTCTCTCAATATGGCCATCCCTGCTCTACAAATCAACTCCAGATCCATGCAGCACATTCCGGCACCTTCTAATTGATCTCATGTGTGTAGCTCTGCCTCAAAAAGACAATTTGTTACAGATGAACGGCTGGATTCAAAGAAAGCAAACGGCTTTGCTTTTGAATTCAAGGGACAATTGCTTGTTGCTTGTTTCTCTTTGCTGCAAGACAGGCTCAGAAACAGAGGACTGACTTCATGCTGCACATTAGGCTGACCTTATACCAAACTACATTTCAGGCGGGTCCACTGTCACAGACATATTTCCAATGTTCAAGAAATGATGAGAGTTTTTACCTAAGTTGGTGCTGGTGATGATCTCAATCGTTTGGTGTAAAGTGGTCGTAAAACTCCGTCCAAGCTGTCAATTTCAATTCAATAGTCTTTATGGCAGGACATTTAACATCTTAATTCAGTCTTTTTCTTGTTTTGCCTGTCTGACAAAATCCAACTTGTTTGGTATTATCATAAGTTTTTAGTCTTGGCTCAGGCAAATAGTGAAGAATATAATAATGCTCTCTCGAGCACCAAACAAGGACTGGGTGGCAGTAAAGATGGAATGGTCTGTGGAGAGGCACAAGAACGTGAACAAATCTTGGATTTCTTGTGGAGTTTTGGAGTGAACTAGAGTCTGTGTTTAATTCAGCTTGTGTCTGATTCACCAACCAGCTCTTATTTTAGAGAGAAGTCTTAATTTCACCTATCATTACCACAATCTCCTCCCACTAAAATGGTTCAGCTAACCAACAGAGGCTAGAAACAAGTTGAGGCAACAAAATCTAAAATGTAAAGTTTGTACACAAAAACAGTTTCTTTATGGATCATATTGATGCCAAACTGACTAGAATACTGTAAACATATGACACAGTTCATATTTTATTTGTAGAATTATGTATTTTTGCAGACACATAAGAAGTTGTTAATACATCATATTGGGGAGTTTGGCATAATGTTTTCCACCAGGTGCAAGTTGGGAAATAATACCAAAAGGAATCTAGCTGTAGTCTTGCAAATAGTGGCCCTTAAAGTTCCCCAGTCTTTGCAAAATCCTAGGGCCCTGACACACCAAGCCCACAGTTGGCCGATGGTAAGTGTCGGGCCATCAGTGAGCATCGGTCACCCTAGTCGTTGCAGTCATTGGCCCTTGTCAGCTTTTTTTCAGTCAACTCAGCATGGTGAATTGATGCTGAAGGCGGCCGATTGGTTGTAGAGCTCAGCGCATAAGTAGTGAAACGGAAGTTAGGAAAGTAAACAAACGGCTAAGGTCTAAAGGAGATCAAAACAAACTTTTTATGAGGTAAGATTATTTTTCTTGAGCCTTTAAGCCCTTTAGCAGAAACATTTCCTGGTGGTTTGTGTTTTTGTTCACTGGCACACTCTTCAGTATTGGATTGTTTTGTTAATGTGCGAACTGGCCAACTATAGTGACGATGGTCTTCCAGTTTCCTTTTTTGAATGACAGTTACAGACGACCACTGTCTGTTGATATGAAGCGCTATTTCCACTTGTGCATATATGCTGGTTGGCCATGGGTTGTAGTCTTTGCAGTGCGTTCGTGTGTAACTTTCTGGCCGAGACACAGACGACATGAGGTGATGCAACAATTGGCTCTTGTCACAGCTAGTTCTTTGCTGTCTGTTTTGCGTGTCTAAGCCTTTATAGTGTGTGACTATAAACTCACATTGTCTTTAGAAGTGAGAGGGTGTCAGACTTCAGTCTTTCAAAAGCCTTTTCAATGTCTTCCACTGTATGGTAGACATAATTTTAAAGTTCTATGATTATGATTATCATTCAAATACACACAGACTCAGCTAGAACTACACCAAACAAATTGATACGTGAAATTGACTTTTGTTTCAAAAGCATGCCTCTAACACCAAGAATAACCCTGTATTCAACCAACCCAAACCCCTTGTGGATAATTTCCAGGCTGAGCAATAGAGCATGGATTCCATTAAATGCTGTTAAAAGATAACAGTCCGAATGGGAATGTGAAATGACTTGAATGAACGAGTAAATAAATGGGTCTCTGGGTACAATGGCAGCAACACAAGAAAGTAGAAATAAAACCAGAGCTGCTTCTCATCACCCATCACTTCTCCCTTCCATGGTCCTCCATTGTGGAACTCAGAAGTGTTTAAGGGAGAGAAAAAAATCAACCCGACACAGTATGTAATTAGACCCCTTCGGTCAAGTTTGAAGTGATTTCTCTGAGCTCAGTTTAGCAGGATTTCAAAGCAAAAATCCATGCATTATAAATAACAATTAAAACCAAACAAGGACCACGGGGGAGAGAACACGGGCAGAGGGAAGTCGTTATTTTGAATGTTATGCTGTATTAATTATTCACATGGAAGACAGACTATTTCTGAGCTAAAGTCGGAGCAGTTTAGATGAAAAATTTGGAATAGTATGGTATAAGAGGGTAAAAAAGATAAACACTGATGTAAAGCCCTGCCCTGGACATTGCCGCAGCCATTGAATGAACTTCTTCAATGGCCACACTGTGCAGTGCCCATCAAGTGGAATCAACCACTTAGCTTTGTGTCAAGCCACAGCCGAGCACTTTAGCCAGCTCACAGTGCACATTCAATGACCACAGGCTATTCAAGTTCTAATCCACAATAGCTATTTTCAAAGAGGTTGAACATGCATAAACAGCAGAGGGCTGAGTTTGAGTTAGTGCGCCATCGCACAACAAAAGGGTGCTGCTTTGACCTCGGAGGTAACATGATGAGGCTCTGCAGGACGTCACAGGCCAGAGCAGTAAAAGGCAACGCAGTAAAAGACATACACTGAGTGAGTGTGATTGATGGGCATAAAGATAATCGTAAATAGGCTTCATGGTGCCTTCGACACCCGCTGTGTAGTCTCAGCATAGCACCGCTCTGTGCACTCATAGAGGAATAGTCAAACCATATTCAGCTGTTATGAAAACAGAATATGTGAGCTAAAAAATGAAGGCCGGACCACATAAATTGAAGCATTCACTGAGAGGACTGCAAATCCTGCTTTGCCCCTGTCCTCTGAAGCTACCAAGAAAAAAACATCCAAGGCTACAGGAATAAGGTACAAATACAGGATGTTATTAAACAAGGATTTTCCCTCAGATGAAGGATAAAATGTTTCTATGATTTAATAAAAGTCGATCTCTATGAATCCCAGATTAGATTCACTCTAAAGGAGGCAGGAGGGACGAATGTTCCTGGCTCATAATTGCTGGGAATGACTCATAAACACTATGACAAATAAGCTGTCATCCACTTCACATCTTAACAAATGACCTCTGTGCAACAGTGAGATCCTAAAACTTGACTGGGCAATAAAAAAAGAGTCTCAACTTAACATGAATGAACCTTAGATTTCTGAAAATGCAGCATGTACTTTAATGCAAGCATGAGTGATTTAATTCACACAAGGTATGATAGTCCTACAAATAATAACAATGGACTGGAAAGTCAACTTGCAGTGGTAACTTCACTTTTACATAGAAGCTGTGGACCTTGACAAGCACAGTTAAAATCTAAGACTACAAACACCGTTCAATCCTGATAGTATTTTCGAGAACCACAGAGCACATCCAAATGGTAACTGCCACACACAGTTGAGTTTTGAGGTGATAACAGAACCAGAAAAGAAAATATATACTCCACAAGTTACAGACAGCTATTAATAATGTTTTTTTAAACTAAAGTAAATGTGTTTTTTCATATTCAAATATAAACATGTGAGTTGAGAGTTGACTTCTAACAAGTAAAACTAGTGCTCATTAGATTTGCCTGCAGCGTCTTCAAGTGTTTTTGTCAGTCACATCAACATGGAAAACTTGTCTGCCAGTAACACTATTTATTAGATGACAAACACCTCAGTAAGGAGAGATTTAACAAGTTGTTTGTTTACAGTTTTTGAGAAGGTCATCATAACTTCTGACTGATATGACTGACAGTCCAATAGTACAGGCATAATAGATTACAATGCACCAGAAATGCAGCAAAAAATGTCTGTTATTTTAAATAACATGGCATTATGTTATTTTATTAACATACTTAATGTTTTCTTAAAATCATTTTAATGATTTACTTGCAGCTTTTGATAATTATGGTAATAGGTATGATATTGATGTAAGAAATATCATCTGTTGCTTTTTATGTAATGTATTTTACACTAATTTAAGAAAAACTGTACCCATAGGTCTTATGAAAAACTTAAAAAAGACAAAAAAAAACAACAATTTTTTAGTATGGGGGCCAGAATAAACCATGTGAAAATACCTGGGGGGCAAGCTGCTTCTTGAACATTTCAACAAGACAAAAAAAAAAGATCACACAAAAAGGACACAAACACAACTGTTTCTTCTTTAAATGAAAAAGTATTCAACTTTTTTTTTTATCATAGCCATGTCTGCTATGTTGCAGGAAATATCTAGTGTTGGAAATTTTTGTTAGCTTCTTTACATCTGTTTATGAAAGCCTGTTAGTTTCGCCTGCCCAGGTTATATCAGTTCGAGGGCCAATTGGTCAACGGGCCAGACTTTGGACATAACTACATTATGCTTTTAAGAGACGCATTCAGTTTATATCATGATGCTGCATGTTCAGTGCATGTTGTAACGTGCCAACATTGTTTGGACTGTTGATTTTACCCCTTAAGATACAAACACTACATACTACTTTGCATATGTGTGTGCGTAAGTGTGTGTGTGTGTCTGTGCTTGTGTGTGTGGGTGTGATAGTTTGAACTGCTGTGCTGAAGTAATCTAACAGACAAGATGACAATGACATAGTGAGATATCAAATTTAATGTACTGCAGTTACAGAGAGGTTTATAAAATTGGCTACATGGGGGTGAACCTCGCGCTTACCAGGTAGATAGTGTGCTCCATATCGGCCGAGGCCTTCGCAGCAGCCCAGGTTTGATTCTGACCTTTGGCCCTTTGCTACATGTTAACCCTATCCTCATTCTCACCTTTCCTGTCTTTCTTCAGCTACACAATCATCAAAGGCATAAAAAGAACCAAAATAATCTTGATAAAACATTGACGAGGTGTTTACCAGACCCCTGTGAGATGCACTAGCCTTTGAAGCCCATTTCACATAGTGGCTGAACCTTGTAATTACAACTTGAAGGTCTGTCACCTGATGCCATGTGGCCCAAAATGACTTTTCGCCTACTTTTACAGTGGGAAAGAGTCTGCAGAGTCCTCTTTCACAAAAGCCTTTTCGTTTTTTTAATATATCAATACATATTGTCATACAACACATTTTCTGGACAATCAACTGAGAAGGTCCCTGTTTTGTGGCTGTAAATGGTAATGCAATACTATTAGAATATACAGAATTTTTGCCCATCTTTTCTTATTTTCCTATGTCCATGATCTCAATATGTTTACACTGTATTTGTAATGCAATGGTGTATATGTTTTAGTATTTATGCCCTTTAAAATGCATGTTTTATTTAAAATGTGTGTTCAGCTAAAGTAATTCTGACACTATTGTGTCGATATCTTTGCAACAACAGAGATAGCACAAATGTTTGTTTCTTATACAACCACAAACCAGTGACTGAGAGCCGTGGTTGTGGCTTTGATAGAAGTAAACAGCTTTGACACATTGCAGCAGTCCATGAAATTGGAATCTTATCTCCATATATCAGATTCTCCCCTCTGACCAGGTGTGAGAGCAACCAAGGGGCCCTGTGATCAAATCTATTCTCCAGTCGATTGCAAAGCAGGCGTCGTCGGCATCATCTGAAGTGCACATGAGCGTGACCCGGTAAGCAAGCGGGACAAAGAGCAACAGCTGAAAGTGTCCAAAAGTGCACTGTTAATGATGTTGAAGTAAAACAGGAGTCACAAAGCCAAAATTCTCACAGCTGTGCCAGGTGTCAGGCAAACGTTGCAACCCTCTGCAACATTTGAACTACTCTCGTGTGTTCCCGCTTTGTGTGCGTTGTATCCCTACCTATAGATGTGTTATGTTCATGTTTAAAAAAAAATACTCATTTCTAAGAGGCAATATAATATCTGACATGAAAGGAGGCAGTAATGCATAGCAGGCTGATTATATCACCAACAAAAACCCAATGAATGTTACAGAGCTGCATTAACACACACCCACACGCCCTATTTTGTTAAAGAAGCCGATGCGTTTCTTTTTTGGGTCTTAGGAGCTAAACAGGGTAAACAGTGATGTAGCCCGCAGAAAACACCAATTACAGTACACCCCTGCAATTCACAATCAACAAACACTCTTTCATCTGCGGTCTCACGCCTTGGAGAGCAACACTGAAGACATTTATGTTAATCTGGTTTTACCTTCTGGTCACAGATGATTGTAATGCAGCACAGGAAGTAGAAGGACAAAAAGGGGGATTTTTTCTGCAGCTACGGTCAAGAATCCCACCGCCTGCTATTATCATTTTACAAATATTTTCACTAGGTCAAGACCAAAATGCAAAACACCTGCACACAAGCTTTACATTAAATCTCACTCAGCAGCCAAAGAATGTGCTCAAAACTGGACATTTTGGCTGCGTTTCAATCCACATATTTTCTGCTTCTTTCATCCTATGTTTCTCTGTGAGAAGACTTTGAATGGCAGAGAGTAACGACGGGGATTATCTGTGTTACCTGATAAGAGTGCATCAACACACAGCCTCAGGTGTACATGGTTACAATAACCACTCCCCAGTGACCTCCACTTGGAGGAGCTGAAGAGAGCAATCCAAGTACTATTAGCTGTTGAATTTGTATGAGGGATGCTGAATTTTTCCAGCAGATGTTTGCAGTGACAGTTCTGAAGAAAAGGTAAAGCCAGGTCCCATTAAAAAGGTCAGGCAAACAGAGTGTAGTCTCCTCAGGAATTCAACCTCTTTAGCCTCTGACCCACATTTACACTTTAAACCAACGGGATTCTTCTGCCTCTACATGTAAGCTCAGTGGTCGTTAAGTTATCAAACATGGACGTTTGATGGTATCATTTTAAACAATGAATAATATGAAAGGTTTCATTTAACATAGGACCATTTTCCTGCAAAACTACAAATAAATCAATAATTAAATACTATTTTCTTAGCAAAATCTTAAAATGAGAGCTAGAGTAGTAAAGCATTACATTTACTTTAAAAGAATACTTCACCCACAAAATCAGCATTTGTGAATCAATAAGTCATGCAATATTACCTTGAATTCGTGAAGAAATTTTTGTTGTTCTGTTGTTTTTGTTGCTGTTGTTTTTTTTTGTGAAAATGCATGTGTTTGTGAAGTACTGAACATACAACTGGATAAATGAGAACTGGATTATACTACATGAGTTTTGTGAGAGTCAGGAAACATGTTTTGATAGAGTTTTGCTGTTGTTAAATGTGGTCCCCAATCAATCAATAAATGTATATGTTCTGTGTTTTCCATGAAGGCATACCATAAAAACAACCTTTTCTTCACTATTTAAAGGTAACATGGCGTGACTAATTGATATACAAATGGTCATTTTGTGGGTGAAGTATTCCTTTAATGTCAACTAGAGCTGAAATAATTACTTGACTGATTGTTTAGACATCAATCACAAACTATTTTGATAACCGATTAGGGTTGCCACTAACACCCGTTTACATTATCAATTAGCTGTGGAGGGCTGCACAATTATCAACATATTATGGAAATCGTAGTATTGCCAAGTACCACTACATGCATATAACGGGACCTGCATTTTTTGAAGAAGGCAAAATTCGTCACAGCATACCATTATAAATAAAGCACTGCGGTGCAAAAAAGATGTCCTGGTCTACAAATCATACTGCAGATGTAAGTGAACATGCTTGTTTATGGACACCAGCAAAATCACATCAGCATCATTTTTATATTTTTTCAGCAAAAATCAAATGGAAAAATATCCATTCCTTCTAAAATTGCAACTCATATTGCAATCAAAATATCTGTCAAAATATGATTAATTTTCTGCATATTGTGTTGCCATATGTCCAATATTTTAAAAATTATTTGTTTGTACTGTGAAATGTCAGAAAATAGTGACAATGCCTATTTCAACATCCTGAATTCCTAGTGTTGTATCCAAAATGATGTACAACAAACATCACAGACAACAAAAAAAAACAGCAAACCTAACACCTAAATTTGTTAGTTGTGTCCCAAATCATAAATTAAGAGTAAACATCAATTCAAATTGGGTTCATGTTTCTTCATCTTCCCTCATATAATCGTGGATTCACAAGGCTCAGCGTATTGTGCCTCACTGAACTGGATTTTGACAGTCTATCAAGGATGACACCTTAAAGTGCCACCATAATAAACTCTAATCAACACTGAAGATCAATAACAAACAAAAGGGGTCTCTGCAATGTTTAACTCTTAACTGCAGCTTTTTGACCTTCCTCTAACTAATCCTTCTCCATTTGTAAAGTCATGCTGTAGCCCAGTGGTGATCCAGACAAATCCAGTCCAAGTGGCCTGGGGGCTTATATCCACTCACTTGACCATTTCTAACCTTTTGGACCAACACTGCTTCAACGGGATGCCGATAAATCAACTGTTACTAATGACATAACACACAGATATCATTCTCATCCCTGACTCCTGGTGATGTAACAAAGTGTCAGTTTCAGAGAGCATCCCTGACTGATTCTTGAAGTTTATTTCACATCACCCGCCCTCACCCCGAGCTCTTCAGCTGGTCCCTTCACCCCTCCACCCCCCCACCACAGCAGTCACATCTCAGTTGGATTAATGGTCTCCCTGTGTCCAGATGTTACATACTGATGGAGGAGGTGGGTGGAGCTTGCCCACTCCTGTAACCTCAGCTATGGCTTTCACTCTGAACTGCCTCCATCTAAATCTAATGAAACTTACGTAAGATCTCCCAACATACAGAAGGGCTGGAGCTATTTTTGTAGAGACATTAAGAGTAGCAGCTGGCTTCAGCGGCAAAATTAAGGTTTTAATGAGTTGCTTTTCCTTTGGGCATCAAAGTAAACATGGCCTAAAAGAGTGAAATGAATTATCAGACTATTATCAGACAAATATTTATCCATATAAACAGCTGTCAGCTCTGAGCTGAGTACTGCTGTATGACTTTGTCCCTGTTCAACAACAGCCAAATATCAAAAGACTACAGAGAATGACAATATTTAGGTTCAATGTTGCATGTTCTTTCTAAGTAAAACTAATTCATAATACTAATCATATAAGTGCAAAGCTTAATATTGATTGTGGCAAAATGCATCTGTAAAAAAACAAATGCATGTACTTTTTTTGCACCTTCAGGTTTCCCTTCAAGAAAGCAAAAGCTCAACAGGTCTGCAATGCATTGTCACATGAGCAATGGTGCATTTAATATCTCATTATCACTATCGGGGATTCGGGAGTATTAAGGAGCTCCAGGGACGTAACGGGATAACTATTCATCCTACTATCACACAATACCTGGCTGTCACTAATAAGTTGTGATTCCCAGGCTGCTACCGACGCTACACGTCGGGACAAGCCGCGCCATTAAGATTACACCTTTTACGAGCAGACACAACTGTTGTTTTCATGTGCGAAGAGTAACTGAAAACAAACATGAAAGCTTATCTGACCGATGGCTCCCACGGGTTTGATATGAAACCTGCTGCTTCATTTTTTGTGAATAAAAAACAGCACGTTTGGTTTGAATGGTAGCTATCAGCTGTAGCCTCACACAGATTAGACATGAGGAATTGTGTTTTTCTTGAATAAAAACGCAGAGAGGATATAGCCATTTTGTCGCAGTCAGTCAGAAATGATGTCGTTTTGTGGAAATGGGTCGTTCATGCAAGTGTTTGTCTTATACCTGCTGGATATACCAACAGTGAATAACCTCACTGTCTGCCATCCTTGCAGGCAGGCCCATTCTGTCTGCTCAGACAGGAGCAGTGCTGAGGAAAAAACGCAGACTGATTTTACGCCAAAATAACCAACGCGCTGCTTATTTGTGCGGTACTTTCTGTGATTAAAGGCTTTCCTAATTATCGATCTCTTCCTCTGCTGTGGGCACACTATATTATTGTGATCCCTATTTGCGGTGTTGTCTCCAACTCTGCTGAACATAGGCCCTGTGCACAGATGCTTTGCATGAGGAGGAGAAAAAAAAGTGGTCATGCTTTCTCGAGTATCACAATGCAAAATATCACAACAGGCTTCTTACCTACGGTTGCACCGTTAGGAGATATGATCTCCAAGCAGAGTATAAATCCCAAGTAGAACAACCTCATCGCCATCTCCTGAGCAATGCTCGGTGGCACTGCTGTTAGAAAGGAATAGAGGAAAAGTTGGCCGGATTTCTCAAACCGAACAACCCGATCGACCACCTCATCCGAACCCCTTCAATGGTCCGGGGTGCAATTGTCCGTTCAGTTGCACCCTTCAGCCCCTCAGCACGGCGGCCGCTTCAGACGGGCTTCAGCAATAAAAGGAGACTTGCTACAGCCCGGCGAGGCTATAGGCAATGCAGCAGCACAGTCATGTATATTTCTAATTGATTATCGGCATTCAAACATGATGCACTGTGTAACCTCTGTCTCTCTGTGCTTTGCTGGGGTCCCTTGTTTCACCACACCATGCCACCAGAATCGTCCACACGTCCAGACTCACTGCAGCCGCCGGGCTCCGCTCAGCTCATTCCGTGCCAAACTAAAAAGAAAAATTAAAAAGTAAAAGCGTTTTTTCCCCTCGGAGCGCCAATGCCTCCCTGTGCTTGTGGTCGCATGAGTGGATGGTGAATCTCAAGCTCCAGCACTGTTGGACGAGTCCGTGACGTAAGCTCGGCTCCTCAAAAAATGGTATAACTGAGCGGCGAGCGGCGTCTGCGCATGCCCTAACACACCTCCTTTTCTCCTATTTCATGCGCTTTTTCATCAGCCGTGGAGGTGGAGGAGAGAGGGGCGGCACAGCCTGCAACTGGCGCTCTGGGATCAGCCATGTTGGCTCACTATTTCTACAGAATACTGATTTTTTATGTCGTTACAAAATTAACTGATGATGAGTTAGTGATCATCTTGCAAAGTCAGTTAAGCACCAGAAACACTGACATGCTGCTTACAGAGTTATTGAAAATAATGTCTGTGAGTGTTTTCTTAACATCAACTATTATTTCATGAGTCTGCAAATTCTTTTGTTTTTACTATTAATCATATAGTTGAGGAATCCAAAATATAAATTCAAAATTGTGATAGCTGTATAGAAATTACCATTTAAAGTCACATTTTCCAACAGAGGCCTGAAATATTTTTTTGACATTCAAGCCACAAATCAAAGATACATATTTTTCCTCTTACATGTAGAGCTGTTTCTCAGTCTAGATTGTTTTGGTGTGAGTCGCAGAGTGTTGGAGATATCGGCCATAGAGATGTCTGCCTTCTCTCCAACATAATGAAACGAGATGGCTCTCAGCTTGTGGTGCTCAAAAAGATACATTTGTAAAAACTAAATAACAAATTCTCTTTCCACAAATCATGACGTGGTTACTAAAAAATAATCCACAGACCTTGTTGTAAGCAGTTTCATGTAGAAGCTTTTTTTTATCCACCGAATTACACTTTCCAATGATATCACTGAGCAGAAGGAAACACCTCACATCTCCTGTGTCTTGGCCAAAAAGTTGCACATCAACACAGTGCAAAGACTACAACCAACAGCCAACCAGCATGTTTGTTCTGCACCTGTGTGAGATGAAATAACTCTCCATACTAGCAGGCAGAAGTAATCTGTAATTGTCATTCAGAAAGGACAACCATAAGACCATCATGATGCTGGTTGGCCAGTTATCTAGCACATAACCCACATAATCTAATGATGAAAAAACTGGTGGCTTGGTGTGTCAGGGCCTTAACGTTAGAGCTAAGCCAAAGGATGTTGATATTGTTTACGCCTCGCATGATCACAAGCATGAGCCTCTCATCCATGAGTAGATGCATGGTGAAACAGTTGGCATGTGTACTTCTGTAGAAATGAAATAGTTCCTACATGAAACTGCTCACAACAAGGTCTTTGGATTATCTTGAGTAACTAGGTCATGATTTCTGGAAAGAGACAGTCGTTGAGTTTTGTATTGTTTTTTGGGTTTTGTTTTGTTTTGTTTTTTTGGCTTTGTGCACCACAAGCTGAGTGCCATTTAGTTTTATTATACTGGAGAGAAGGCAGAAATGTTTTTGTTTACGTTTGGGGAGTTAAATGAACCTTTACAGTTAAATGTTTCCATTCTATTGACTTTGTCTGCTCTTATGCTCACATATTCAAAGCTGCACCTGTAGGTCAAAGTCTAGATAGAAAAGCACAAAATGAGAGGGTTCATTGAGAGATAGATGTGTGTGGAGGACTTTCAACCTCTGCAATTCTTCACTAAATCATGCCCCCTGGTGGTAAATGAAAATGGGACATGGGTATGATAGGTATGAAATAGATATAGGCACATTTGTGGATAAGCATGTATAGTATGACAGTAGTCTGTCCAGCCAAGTTATGGTGATTATTCACAGAACAAATATGAGTTTAAAATTTCTATCTAATAAATATCTAGATATCCAAAATATATATATATATCTGTCTGTCTGTCTGTCTGTCCATCCATATATCCAAACATAGTCTGATAGATATGAAATGCGTTACATTTTTGAAATTTCTTGTTGTCAAATCTAATGACAAAAAAAACCCTAAATCAATCTGGCCTTCAGATAAAGACTCCATCTACAGCATATCCCTCTATCTTTTTAACAAGTATCTTAAATTAAGGCAATAAATATTCCAATGAGGGGGATTTTTAAAGTTTGTAAGGGGTTGCCTTATCGATTTATTACACAATATTTTGAGTATGTAAACAAATAAACTATACAGAACTAGATCTGGATATAAAAAAAACAATTAGCATCAAATATGAATGAGCTGACGAAGAAAACTGGCACTTACCAGACAATATTGGTGGCCTATAAAATTTTAACAGATTTTGGCATCTTCAATCAAAATCAAAGATTTGTCGTTTAATATATTCCACAAGGCAAGCACAGACTTTATGATGTAACTATTTACAGTTTTGAACAAATAGTGTGTAATTTTTGTGAAATTATTCTTTAGAGATGTGATTAGGTAGACTCATAAACCATCTCAACCTGCAGGTGGCACTGAATACTTACATTATAGAAAGATATGTAGACTGTAACTCATTTCACTAACAAATATAATCCGACCTTTTAGTGCAATGTTTGGTCAATTTTACATGGCACATCCTCTGAGAGAGCTCTGATCAATGAGTCATTTGGTTATAAAGAGAACACGAGCAGATCTCTGCCTCCGCCGCAGCCGTTTTGTAACTGAAATGTTTGTAAATTACTCTTTTTGCAAGACTGTGGCGTTATGCAATGTGTGCCTCTTTTTCCCACCGGCATTTAATCGTGGGTACTAAAAACAACCGGTGCGTATTTCACACAAACTGACAGTAACCTCGATGCCACTGGTGTTAAGAATAAACGTGCCTTTCAGGGCTTTTCAGTGTACAGATGTTTACTCGGAGCCTGAATCACAGGAGAGAATGTGAAGTATGTCGAGAATCTGTGAAAAACATGCCTGAGGTGTCTGGATATCTGTTGAATCCAAACATATTTTCACTCCAAGCATCAAAACAGAATATAAACACATAGAAAGTAACAGGGAAAAGATTATGTTGAAAGTTTTTATCTTTTTGCAACCAAGCTTTAAATTGTGTGTTTCATTAATGCTCCATTTCAGCGTGAAGCTACTTTTTTGTCCTTTTTTTTTACGTTAGCAAATTTGTTGACTTTTTATTTACATTGCTGTCTCCCCTGTTTGTCCACACAATAAATAAACATGATCGCTGGTGTCACCTCAACCTGAGAATGCCCCCTTTGTGGGAGGAGGGTTGAGCATTGTCATCCAGGAGAGACAGACGCCAGCATGCTGTGTGGGAGACAGCTTGAAAGAGTGCCAGCATAAACACTCCCAGACCACATGTTCTCCCAGGGCAGAGGGGCTGGCCTCTCTCCAGGCACATCTGCACACAATCCCTCAGCTTTTAGCAAGCCAGCCAAGGAGACAGAGCGGGGCAAAGGAGGGAAAGAGAAGAGTTCCCAGACAGGGAGAACCTGCTTCTTCTGTGACGGTGGTGTCAATGATGAGAGTGATGACATCTGAGAGACAAAACTAAAAGCCGCATGCAGAGGGAGGATCACAAGGATCCCCTGTAAACATACTAAATAAAAAATTCTGTGTGTGGAGGCTGACCACCAGCTTTGCAACTGTACGTCTGTATCACACCACTCGACTCACATGCCAAGGTCTGTTTGGCTACAATCATTACCCAACCTGCCCATATCCTTGAGAAGATGGATTGCTGCATTAAATCAAGCCCCTGACTCTCTCACAGCCTCCACACTCTGCATCTGTGTTGCACTGCATGCATGAAAAACGCCATGCCTGTGATTTTTTAGCAAATTTTACAGAAAAAATAACCATTCCTGCACGTATTATGCATAAATGTGACTATAATGTACTCTCATCTGTCTCTGACATCTCCCCTAACAGTTTCTCGAGGTCAATTTGCTAGTAAAGTGTGCCTTTGTGCATGTTTTCACAGAGAGGTAATTACTGAGCAAGCTATGCTGACAACACCTGAGGAATGCGGAGCATGCACCAGCAGCCTGTGTTCTCCAACCCCCCCATTACTCACCCCCCCCCACCCCCCACCCCCCACCCCATCTGTAACCCTCCCCCACACAACCCACTATCCCAGAGTCCCAGAGTCCCAGTCCAACACAAAGTTCAGCCTGACATTTTCACAAGAGATTTAGATTTGAAGATAACGCAGGTGTTATTTTATGTAATATTTTGGTTGCCCCACCAGGAAACATTCTTCAACTCTAGATTATTCTAGATTAAACTGCTGGATCAACAACATTCTTTAGCAGCAATCCTTTACAGTTTTTTTTTCAATCTGTTCTTGGAAGAAACCCTATCCAAAAAATCCACAGCTCCCAAAAGACCCCAGTATTCCCGTTAGTGGTGAAATCACAGTGTGTGTTGGCTGAGTCACTCCCCAAACTGTCCTTGAGCTCAGTGGAACTCGCAGCCCATCTGGCTTAACACTTGCACACACATATCAAAACATTGCATAGATTGAAATGGGGTGAACAACTCTGGGTGACCTAATTGTGGTCTGAAAACGGTCCAGTTGAAAAAGCGTCAATATCTGGATGGAGGGAATTATGGCGATGCAGAATAATGTTATTTTCATGAAAATGAAATCGATGCATCAAGTTTTGACATTGTGTGAATGTAACATGTGTGAGAGACAGAGACATAGAGCTACAGAGAGAGAGAGAGAGATTATGAATTCAGCTGAGCCTCTCCGTCTGTCTGACTAGACCGCCATGATGAAATCAGGATGAAATCCCTCGTGCATCTAGATCAACATAAGTATACAGGCCTGTCCTCTGTCTTTCAGTGCTGCTAAAACTGTGTGGATGTAGATGTAATATGCAAATGCCATGGCTTGAAAAAACACACTGTATGGCTGAATGAACAAATGCATATGTTTTCTGCACACTTGAGGGCTAATCAGTCAGGGTACGCAAGACGAGACAAAAGGGTCAGGGGATTTAGTTGCCAAGCAACTTCTGTTGGTAAAAACACTTTTTTTATTCTTATGATGATAGACGTCTAGAGGCACAATAACTGGACAAAAAAAGGCAGAGGGATGCCAGATCATTGCTGACTTAGTTTGGCTGTTGTCTTATTTATCATCTACAGTAAATTGTGAATTTGGATAATATCCAAAAATATAAACACATGGAAATCTGAGCGCTTTGGGTAGCTGAATGGTTACAGCTCATGCGACATAACCACAACGTCCCCCTGTTTGATTCCAGTCTTTAATGCATGTAATCATTTATATTTTTATTCTTCCTTCATGTTAATTGTTTTGCACCAAAACACCAAGTCAAATTCCTAGTATATGTAAATGTACTTGGCAATAAAACTGGATTCTGATTCTGATGTCATCAAACCCTTCTCTCTCCCCCTATCTCCTGTCTGCCTCTTCTCTCTGAACGCCCCACCCACCTAAACATTGAAAGTAGTAGAGGTGCAGTCAATCCTTCCAGTGTTAATGTTATAATATTAACTATGGCAGATTATAAGTCACACCTGACAGCATGTCAGAATCCTCCACATTTAATAAAGTTTATACAGGAAACAGTCCATTCTGATAGATTTGTACCTGACAGTATGACCTACTTCCCATTTGACTACATTTATACAGGCATAGTATATATGTACAGTATAGTATAGTATAGTATAGTATAGTATAGTATAGTACAGTATGTAGTAAGGTATAGTAGTAGTCAATTCCTTAAGCCAAGAAAGCAAAAGTAATTATAAGTCAATCTGATCATGTTCTGTCAAGTGTATTCACTTTAATGCCTTCAGGCCGGCGCTACAAAGCACCCCTTACAAAAACAAATCGCTACTCGGTACTTGTGCAACCACACACACACGCATGTGTGTGTATATATATTTATACACATATACACGCATCTTGTTATACTTATTCAGCATGTTGTCGAGAATACTCCCTTATTTTGAGTTCTCAAGGCTGGCAAGTACGCATGGAGTATAATACAAGCTGTGTCCACTGTAAAGGGACAGTTCATCCCAAAATCAAAAATAAATATTTTCCTCTTTTACCTGTAGTGCTATTTATCAGTCTACATTGTGTTGGTGTCAGTCACCAAGTGTATGTGATATCCATCGTACAGATGTCTGCCTTCTCTCCAGTTTATTGGAACTAGATGGCACTTGGCTCGTTGTGGTCAAAGTATCACAAAAAAAATAATAATAATTTGAAATAGTCGACAGCAATGTCTCTCTCCATAAATCATCACCCAGTTACTCAAGATGATCCACAGACTTGTGAGCAGTTTCATGTCCGAAGTATTTTACTTCTACTGACCTACACCTGACAGCTCAATCACTGCACAGAAAGAAGCATGCATCTGCTCATGAGAGGCTCGTGACAATGTGAGATGTGATCATTAGTGGCATCTCCATCGGCTGAGCTGTAACGTTAGCTAGCTCAGTGGCTCTAAGTGAGCTAGCAGTAGATGCATCCTTTCTTCTGTTTGGCGATACAGTTGGCCGGTTTAGTTCGGTAGAAAGAAAGAAGTTCCCACAGGAAAATCTTCACAACAATGTCTGAGGATTATATTAAGTAAATGGGTCGTCTCTTGAAAGAAAAATTGCTGCTGACATTTTCAACTTTTTTTTTTGTTTGTTTGTTTTTTTGGGCACTTAGAGCACCCCAAGCCGAGTGCCATCTAGTTCAATTGTTTGACAGAAGGCAGACATCTCTACAGCTGGTATCGCCAACACTCTGCTACACCAAAACAATCTAGACCGATAGATAACGCTACAGGTAAGACGAAGAATATGTATTTTTGATTTTGAGGTGAACTGTCCCTTTATTCACTAGTGTCACAAGCAAAAAAAATATCATATAAAATATAAAGTGTATTTCCAGGAAAGGATTACTTTCAGGTTTTCAAGGACAATACACTGTCCTTATATACCTTTCCCTAACTCATATCACTTTGATCGCAAACCTGACTGGTTAATTTTACTCCAAAAGTCACGTAATGTGACAAACTTAGGAGACGTAATTTCATTTGTGTCTTATTATCCTGTTAGCACGGCAAAGACAGAATGTATTCATATTGCACTACTGGTACTATGAGGTTTTCCTCTGTGATTTACCATTGAACAACTGCAACTGCATTTAATTCATTTTTTATTTTCAGGCAGTAATCTATCTCATAGCGCTTCCTTGTTACTCAGTAGATAATATACAACCAGCCTTGAAGAGCTGCTGCTAACTATGAATGAATGTCATTTGTTTAGTGTGCTGTGATGGTCAGCATGCTGTTTCAAAGCTTTTCTACCCTGAGGAGATAAGTGTCATCTGCAACCAGGTTATTTTTCATATTATTTTTAAATTTGTTTTACCTTTAAAATACAAATATTTTAATGGCAAATATATCAACTTGAATTAAAATTAACAAAGATTGTCCAGATAAGACAATAAGGATGTGGAAGGAAAAGTGGGACTGATTAAGGAGGGCCCCAATGGGAGGGAGGTCCTCAAAAAGCCTGGAATGAAAAGTTTTGTTTTGTTTTCTATATTTATTAAATTATAATTGGCTGGATAGATCGGTTGATTTCCTTTCCAAGAATGCGAAGTCGGGGTTCCAAAAAAGAAAAGAAAGGGTAAGAAAGTATATTGAGAGAAAATGGCTTTTGACTGACTTCTTTCAAAAGAAAGGTGAGAACAGCTAACACCGTTTCAGAATGGTTTAGCTAATATCAGCAGTTGTTCAGATTGAATAGAGTCAGACAAGGACTTTAGCTTGCAGCATACTTGCATTGTATAAATGAATCTGTATCATAACAGAAACTGCTTATGCATAGGAATTTGGCGCTCCTGTTCCGCACCTCATCTTAGTTAATTTAAGGTGTCACCAAGATTGCACCAGCTCAAACTAAAAGGGCTTCAGTCACTATTTGTGTGTATGCCTCAGAGATCATTGCTCCAAAATAAGTTACACAACAGAAAGCCCATATTCCACTTAGAAGTTTGACTCTGAATTGCCATTACGTCAAACACTGGCTGAAAATGCCCTGAAATATTGGTAAAGGTACATTCAATAACATTGATGAAAACAAGGTAAATAGTTCATTTACACTTCATAAGGGTATGTTCATAAGGGTACCTTCTGCATATAGTTTTCCCTGTTTATAGAGAAAACTACATTTACTATGAACACAGTTTCCAAGATAGTTTAGCTGACTCAGTTAACTGTTTTAAGTTTTAATTGTCCAATAAAAAGTAAAATACAGAAATTGAAGAGGAAAATTCCACCTCAGGACAAAAAGTAAGAATTTCTGTTACAGTTATTTCAGGTCACAGTGAGTCATGTCTACTTCCTACTCAGGAAATAGCAGTGGGCTATTCCTTTTCACTTCTGGTGTATAATGCCTCTTGACCTGAAGCTCATTTGGCCAGACACTAAAAACAGCTGTTAAAAAATATTGACTGAAAGCAGCAACAGGCTTGCTTCTGCATGAAGTATCACAATCACAATTCCCATGCCTGACTGGTGTTGTTAAAATACTGAATTATCCACATTCATCGATTCTGCATGTTTGAAATGGTTTGAATACTAATTTTTCACAGCATTAATACTCCAGTACTAGGTGTGCTTTCTGTCTCTCTCATATTGTTTATGTTTATTAGTCATTCAGCTGTTTTTCTAAACAAGAAACAAAAAGTTGTTGTTACCATTTAGCAGCCCTGTTATATTTATCTTACATCAAAAAAGTAAATTGTATTCCCTAAGTGTCAATTTTCCTCATAGTGTCCAAAATGGTATAGAACAGGTGT
This sequence comes from Plectropomus leopardus, assembly GCF_026936395.1. Lineage (NCBI taxonomy): Eukaryota > Metazoa > Chordata > Actinopteri > Perciformes > Serranidae > Plectropomus > Plectropomus leopardus. Next base: position 19,541,930 of record NC_142184.1, on the reverse strand, counting down.
CTTCAATGTTTTCCAGGCCTAAAAACCCCTTAGCTGAAAGAGAGGCAGAACAGGGACCTCTTACTACATATGTTTTATAAAATTCAGTTGCATATTAAACTGGGCCTACAAAAGTGTCTAGTTTGGCCTAAAGTGCCATGTATAAACACACCCTTTTATGGTGCATACAGTACTGGGCCATTAAAATGATAAATATTTACAACTTATATATTTATACATCACATGTGTTTCAGAGATGGACAGTATTTCAGAGTGTTTTACTAAAACAGTTACAAAACGATCTATTACGGCTCACAAGAATGTCCATACACTTGAGATAATAACACAGATAATTGGCAAATATGTTTCAATAGTTCATTAACTAAGTAGTTCACCTCACTGTTATGAATAGGTGCTGCACAGTGATTTAGAGTAAGTTAGCCAAAATGATTACACAAGGATTCATGGGTAACAGTTAGCTCATCATTAATGTTGTGTACTGTAAATTAAAGGTTTTATGTTTTTTTCTGAATAAGTCAATTTATCTTTGCTAATAATATGTTCAACTTATGATCATTTATACTTTTCATGCATATTTTATATAGTGGGAAAAAAACAGAAATTAAAACTTACCGTATATTAAAATACCAGCATTTCTAAATGCATTTTGCTTTACACTTACTTACTGCTGCTCCTATTAATTTTTTTATTTTTTTTATTTTATGCATTTCATACACTATAAACTTAGCCTTATTTTATTATTATTATCTCAGTGGGTTTTATTTTCCATCTTATTTTTTGCATTCTGTGCATTCAATTTTTAACTAATTTTCATCTTATTTTTACTGGTCTTAAGTTGGTTTTATCCATGTGAAGATGTATTCTATGTATTCTTTCTGATCTTCTCTTATTTTTACATGTGGGTTTTATTATGTCTTCTTTGTCATTTTATGTGAAGCACTTGGTGCATGCAATTTCTTTGTTGTAAAGCACATTGGGCTGCATTTCTTGTATGGGAGGTGCTTTACAAATAAAGTTTATTATTATTATTATTATTATTATTATTATTATTATAAGTAGTAGTAGTAGTAGTAGTAGTAGTAATAGTAGTATGACCCCCTAAGGTTCAAGGACCCCTTGATGAAGACCCAGATTGTAAAAAATCTATATTTTTCAAAGCCGTCTATTGTATCAAAGTTAGGAACACCAGTATTGTGACGCCTGACAAACTCGAACATCTGCTTTTCTGCATTTCCACAATTCCTAGCCTCTGCAAGGTTAAGAATGATATCTTGCACAGTGGAATTTTATATTTCTAGCAAAATATCTTTGCATTTATCTCCTTTTACATCATTTAGTAACTGAGGAGGAGGTTTGTGGGAAAGAGATAAAGTGAGATATCACACACACGAGCATACAGCCAGTGTAGTGTGTGAGTGTAGAGCCCATCAGAGTGCTGGGAAGAGCGACTCCAATCACTACCGCTGTTCCTGGCTCAATTTCCCTGCTGGCTGACGTCAGCTGACTGCCTCGGCTCTCCGCTCCTCCGGACACAGCGCCGTGTAAAAATGCTGCTCTCTGTGCCGCCAAGGACAGGATTCAACCCGTACAACGGCTACACCGGCAAAAACATCAAGAAGGTAAATAACAGCACCTACAGTCTTTAACTTCTGCCCTCGCTCTTCCTGTTCACAGAGATTAATTTGTCGATGCGGTGTTGTTCGAGCTCTTCAGTTAAAAGCTGCTCGGCTGTTTAAGCTGCAGTGTCCTTGAAAGTGGATCACAGGCGACGTTTAAAGTCTCATACTTGCTGTTGCAAACCTTTGCCGTCGGCTTTTTGATGTTGTTGTTACATTGTTACAAACTAACACGGGGTCCGTTACATTGTTGCCTGTAGATTACCTACTACAACAGTTTGCTTTCGGTTTTTTTCTCCCCGACGCGGTCGCTGTTCTCTTCCTCTACCGAGCCTGCACTGTGAAGAGCTTATAAATGTGCTGTAGATGCTCGTTAGGCTGTGATCGAGCTAATGAAGGCTAATTATAATCCACTTCAAAGTGAATTCGTGAGGGGTGAATCAACTGCGTGATGTTTAGTTAACGTTTTCATTGAATTAAAGTTAGCAAAGTTTTTTTTTTCCTCTTTTACGCACCGATATGCCCCACCCCTTCAGTCCTCCTAATGATGACTGAGTGGGTTTTACATGGCACTGTGGAAAAGAGGAAAGTTACAGAGCTCATTGAATAATGGACATGTCTTATATGTGGTTGCTTGGGATGTGCACTTATAGAGCAATGGCAACAGAGCTGAAGCCATATATAAGGTATAATATTGATTAGTTTGTCTTCTCATATGAATAATTCATGGGGTGACATTGTTATCTATTTTCAACCTCCTCTTCCTGTGCAGACTGTATAGATTTTTCATGTTTTAAATTCTGCAACTTGCAGAAACAACAGGATTACACGGGTCTGTTTTCTGCAACAGTGTATATGACTTAGTAATGTCAGGGGTTTGGGGTATCCTGAGTGCACATTTTTGAAGAAATTGTGAAATTAATTTCTTGCCAATAAGTGTCTTAAGTCAATGCCTGGCTTTCAACATTTCTTGAAGAACGTGAGCACAGAGCTGAAATCAAATACCTCCCTCCTTCCCTGTGTTATTCCCTTCCCTGCCTCGCGGCTGGCTGGAATTCAGATTGCTCAGATTAATGACCTGGAATTCCTGGAATCCTGGATTCAGACAATGTGCTCATTTCGAGAGGGGCTCTGCAAACTCAAACCTTTTCCTTGAAAGAAGACATGCACAAACTCTTCTTTTTTTTTTTTACCCATTTTGTATTGTTAGAGCGCCAAAATCACACAGGGGGAAGACTTGTAAATCCACTGTCAAGTGGTAACCCCTGGTCTGTGTCTTTTACTACGGGAAAAAGGGCGGAGAAAAGAAAAGGATTAAGAGATTTCCCCCCCTTTCCTCTGCTTTCGATTAACTCCCCCTCGTCTTTTTTTCTTTCTCCCCTGTGAGTTTTACATACCTTGATTCCTTGTCTGTCAGTGGTTCAGTTCACATGGAGAAGCGAGCCTGAACATTCCTCCTCACTGATGAATCCCTGGTCCTTACTCTCTGCTCTCTTCAGGTTGCTTGATACCTGTTGAAAACAGACTTTTTAAACCGTCACTGATTTTTCTGGTGTTGTTTTTACTGAAATTGGACTGACTCAGGAGAAGGAAAACAAAGAGAAATCTCACCTTTAAGCCACGGGACGCCACGGATTATCATCACTTTTCCTAATTGGTTTTTCCCATCTTGCACGATTTTTCTTGCAGCTGCAGAAACATCATAAACAGATTTCTTCTGTTACACTATGATCTTTTCCACGGTACCTTTTAAAGTTTCTTTAGCCAAGCAGGTAGGACCCTACATTTCAAATATTTCTCTCTCATCTAACAATATTTTATGAATTCTTAAGCATGTACTTGTTGCCTAGTGTGAATAATAACTTGACAGTTAACTTGTGCATTATTGAAATGCTACTGTAGGTTATTGGAAAGTAACATTATGTTGACAAATGCATTTCAATTTGAAACTAATTCAAATAATTAATGTGTTTGACACTTTTCAAAATGAATAATTATTTTTTGCTAGAGTTTTGTAAGCCACTATATGCCTAGAAGGATTATTAAATGAAATAACTAAATGGCCTTTTGCCATTTTAAAGATTGCTTTAAAGACATCCTTATTATCACTTGCACAAAAAGGTTTGTGTTGCCAGAGAGATGCAGCATCCAAGCGTCACACAATTAAGACTCATATCTCTGCTATTGCTTCAGAGTTGCAGGCGTACATCCCGCCTCACTTGGCACTCATTGTTCTTTCACGGATGAAAAAGTCCTTGAGTCACCTGTGCTCCCTACAGGTATCACCTCTGCTCCCTCCGACTGTAATCACCTCATCAGTCTTCAGCTGCTGCCGTGAGCACACTCCCTTTCTCAGCATCACGCTGTTGGCCATTTGAAGTACTTATGGTTTGAGCACAACTTTAATAATAATACTACAAAGAAGTGATTTATCTCACTGCAACTATAACGGCACACTCTGTGATTGTAACTGGGATGTGAGGAGGACTGTATATTTTTTCAGCTTCTCTGTACGCAGAGAAATAGTAACAGTAGTAGTATTAGAGCTGCTGATGTAACTGAGCATCAATTATTCATAGGCAGGACATGATTAATTTGTTATTACACACTGTAAAAATAAATACATCTTGTTTTGGGTTTTTTTTTTGGCATTTATCGTTTCAATTGTAAAAATGTGTATGCTGTATGTGCACAGGAGGATTTCCTGTATTTATCAGTTCCCACAGAGCTGTGATGCCACCAGGAATGTAGCTCAATTTTACGCTGACAGCTTGAACTCTCTTAAACTAAGACATGTCCCCCACAACCCCTGTCCACTTGAAGGAGACAAACACAAATACTTGTGTGTTGCAGAGGAATGTAAAGAATGAGGAGATGTCACTGTGATGATGCATGTAAGGAACTGTGTAAAAAAGATGATTCAGGCAGCTGAGGACTGAGGAGTCACAAGTGCGAAGGAAATCAGTGGCATGTCTGGAGGTCAGGTTTTGGGCACAGACTTAACTGAGCCAATATGACACTTTACAAGCTGAGAAAATCATGCTCAACTCTTGTCATACTTTTTCCTCTTTCTATCTGTGTTTGTGTTCTTCTGAATGCATTTTTGCCTGTGTTTGGCATTACCTTACATGGGTGGCAAAACACCTGGAGCTGGGGCAGATGGGGAGTAGGTGTGGATCTGACTCACTGCCATCTTTTTCTCAGAAGGAGCCTAGCAGAGCGGCCTTAATGAGACACTACCTTCTGACTTGAGAGCACATGAGAGGGATTAGTGTTTTCCGCTAACAAGCTCAGATCCTAATTAGACAGGCCTCACTAGCCAGGCTTGGGCCCGGACTCGGTCTCCCGTCAGATCCTATCTCCCCAGGCCTCTGCAGGTGCATCCCTCCTGATAGTCTGTGCGGGCCGCCTACAGTGAAGGCAAGGGAAAGCACAGGAAGAGGCTGTGATTGTGGAAAAATAAACAGCGTACTATTGATGCTTAAGAAGAGAGGGAGATTAGAGAAGAGCACCGAGATGAATGGGCTCTGTGAGTCACTGTGATTTTCTCAGCTTGACTGAAAAGACAGGGAGTAAAATCTGAACGCTGATTCTTAGAGAGTTTGGAAAACATATGGCAGCTGGATAGCGTGGATACAATAAAGCTTGAAAAAGAATCAATGGCGTTACTACTCATGTTAGTAGAGTCTGAAAGATGTCACAGTATTAATCATATATACAGCTTATAGGTGAGAAGTGATAAAGCACACATTTGACAGGTAAACATTGCTTTGTATAAGGGGAGTATTGATGTTTCACACATAGATGCTATTTTAAGTATTAAAAGGAAAAATGCCACATTTGCTCTGATAGACATACTTTGTATTAAAAGTACATCTTATACATTTTTAAACCACATGTAAATAATAATAATAATAATAATAATCAATAGTTTACCAGGATTTTGGAAAAAAAGAGGGAAAATGCAACAATATATTTATTAAATGTTTTCCATATGATTTTTTCACACTATAAATGTGTGTACATCTGTGATTTTCAACTTGTCATGAGTACATAGATACCAAATGCTGGATTTAGCTCCTTGTAGTTATTGAGATAGAGCAATTTTCTAAGTCTTCCTAATGGGACTATTCTTTTTTTTCCTAAATATAAATATAAACATAAATATAAGGGGAAAACAGTAGTTTCAGGTGCCCAAAGACAAAGGATAGTATGATAGAAGAAAAATGGCTGTATCTCAAAAACCGTTAGACTGATTTTTAAAATCAGGTTTCCCACACATTTTTATTGATACATTTCAAAACGTTTGCATGACTTTTCAAGGACCCATAATAAAATATAAAGACCATTCACTATGTGTGACATGGACAGAACTGTATAGTAAACTTACCTCCAAATGGTAATTATTGTATGGAAACTAAACAGCAACTTTTCCGACCTCTAATGGTTGGATATATTTGTTACAGTACGTGGAAGGTTACAAGGTACAAGGTATATTTATTGGTCATTTTTCATTAGAAATTAAATTTTGTCCATGATACTGCTACAGCCTTTCAAACCTGGAAAAGTGATAGGATACTAAAAAAAAAAACTTGTTTGACTTGATAAGTATTTCTCCTCAACTATAACATGAAGTTATATTTAAGTTTTGAAAAGTGTCAGGAACGTAATCTAACGTTAAACCGCCAAAAACATGTAACAGTTTGACTAATTTGTGCATCAAATGTAACGTTACCTCAGTGTAAAACAAAAAGACGCAGCTTGTTACCTTTTATCCGCAGGCATCATCCGGCTAACGCGAGCGAGCTAAATGTTTGCTGTGTCGTTTCTTCCACGCAAGTCTTTCACAGCTCGTTAAACACCTTGTTTGTGAGCTTGTATTGTATGACTGTTGTATGTCACATCACAAGAATGAAGTACTAACGGACTCTGACATATACATTTAATTTAATACGGAGGAATCCCGTTTACTGATGTTCAACGACGTTGTTGCGCTTCTGTTTTGGTTGACGTCAAGACGACGTCACGTCAACGACGTCGAATAGCGTCAGTAATGGTGCATTCAAGTGCTCCTCGGAAAGTCTCAATCTTTGTTTTCACAGCTTTATTTAACAAAAATATGTACAAAATACGTCAGGCGAACAAGAACCCAAACATGAGAGCACAGATAATTGACATTATACACAGAACATATTAATGATAATATCAATACATACACCAATAAAACTCTTAAAAAAATGGACACGGACAGAAACAAAAGCAAGCAAACAAAAATAATTCCTATTCATATCACATCAGGGGCCAAACAAGGTTTTGTAACAATCTAAAAGTCTGTCGCTTTTTTGTTATTTGTAAGAGCTAGAGAGGAAAGCATTGAGTTGAATTCATACAAGAAAGAGGGGTGTGAACCTAAAAAAATGTTTATGGATAAAGAATTTCCCAATTTAAGTAATTTAAAAAAACAAACAAACCATATTTCAAATATTCTGAATAGTCCCATTCCCCAATAAACCGCTTGAAACCTGAGCAAATTGACTTTCATAAATGTGGAAAGAAGGCAATAAGCAACTTAAGAAATGATCCAAAAATTTGCAAGAAACTTTACCTGAAAGTTAGAGAAAAAAGCAAGAACTGTAACAGAACAAATACAGAAAAATGATCTGGAAAAAGTGCTAACATAAAATAGAAAATAGGCCTAATAAATGTAAAAAAAAAAAAAAAACAATAGCAATATTTATGATATAATGTTTATAATAAAACTTGTACTAGCTGGTTAGAACAGGTCCTCCGATGCGAGAAATAGTGAGGTCATAATTAGCTTGATTCTAGCAGTCTTCCGACAACTCCCTCTCTGTTAATAAGCTGGTGGTCCAGTGCTGACCTTGTGGTGTCCAACAAGCCATCCCATTGTTCCCCGGGGCAGAGCCTGCTGACCCTAACTAATCAAACAGTTCCTCCTCCACCAGCAGTGGGAGGACAGCCACACCAAGGCTAAACTTGGCTCACAGTTTATTTCCATTACAATTTAAATTTGTTTATTCCAAACCATGGTCCATAGTATTAATAGATGTTTTTTAATGCCAGAATTGAAAACATCTATCACTTGTGCATATGTTCACATCTGCATGTACATTGGCCTCATATGGAGGTATTTATACTGATGAACATATCATGGCACAACTAATAACATGCTCATTGCATGTGTTAATGTGAATACTGCTCCTTTCAAACTTACACATATAGTACATGAGCAGTGTACAGTAGCACACTAAACTATCAGGTCATAAAATCAGCTCAGCAGATGTAGTTTAGGTATACAAAAACACAACCCACGGTTTATATATACAGTCATATGAGAGATTGTGGCAAAAAATATGTGACAGTAATGCTTAGTTTATGAGTATCTCAACCAAAGTGGTCACTTTATCCAATTGAAAAACAAAGCATTGCTAGTATTTAGACATTCAAACAGTTAAGGCTTTGAGATTTCTGCCACAAACCAAACACATTTGTGGTGAGTGTAATTCATTTTTGCTGCTCAGAGTACCGAAAAATTAAATTTAAAAAAAGCCAATGTAATTTTTTTTCCAGAAACAATGTCCTGGTTACTGTGGATAATCCACAGCTCTCCCAGTGAACAGTTTTGATTGGAACTGTTTCAGATACTCCCAGTGAAAACTCTCTTGCAACAGTGTGGAGCTCATCCTCTTTAATTCCAACCAGATTTAATGTTACACGCTTTGGTTTTACATTTAAACGAGCTCGTCAATTGGGGAAAAATATATAAAATGGGCTACTTTTAGAAAAAAGGTCTAAAAAAACACAGTATTAGATCGATAGATATTCAGTCTTACAACATTTGAGGCTGGATTATACTTAATGTTCCAAAAAATTGCCAGTCAACCTCCATTTTTTCACATACTGATAGTAAACATTGACTCGTAGGGCCAACATTCATTTATCTCCTGCCTAAGTAGGGTGTACTGTGGAGACTGAATTGCTCCTGGCTGCTTGTAGAAGAGTTTGATTAATCTTAACTGTAAATTAAGGATCTGTTTATCCTTGTTGTTTTAGATTTTTCTGATTTCCATTTCTGTTAAATCAGAGCATATTTAGAGCCTGTAATACATAGCTATATACACTCACATGCAGAGATAATCTCTGTATGTATGACTTAATATTAAAATGTGCACATTCTGTTCACGGTACATGATGTAATTTCACATATTTTTCTCACTCATATTTCTCTTTGAATTGCATAATATTAATGTTTGTATTATTTCATTTACTTGGACTGCACATATATACCATTTCGGCATATTTTCATTTTTATCCATGAATCTGTTTTCCGGCTGGAATTTTTTAACTTGGATTCCTTGAAAAATAAAATCAGATATCATTTTTTAATGTCCCAGGGCACACAATTTAACATGGTAATTAAAAGATAAATATAAAGAGGCTTTAACATGTCAAGGATGACTTTTCTTCTCTTGGTTAGTAGCAGCAGCAGGACTGTAGGAGACATTAACAACAGAAGAGAAAGTGAGAAAGTTCAGCTGATACTGGTGTATCTATACTGTGGAAAATGAGTGTTGAAACAATTTTTAAATATTCACAATCTACTATATGCAATGATAAATCAATATTTTTGACAACACTCTTTCCCATCTCTTTACAACCAGTCAGTGCTGCTCATGTTCTGAATAATCATGTCTTTTATTGACTTTTCTCATATGTCCCTAGTTTGAGCAAGTTTGTTACTACACCACCTGTTTTTGCTTCATACGCAGTTCACTCCTGCATTACTGTATGTATGATTGATTCTGTATTTTGTGTCATGCGCACAAACATATGCCCAACTCTCATGGGTTTATTGACAACAGTCAATCAATTTAAGATACATGTTATCTTACTGCCCATTCCCCAAACAAAATACTCTGCCTTTTATCCCAGCAAACAAAGTCTGCTACAAAATGGGTCGCCCTCTAAAACATAGATTTTTCATGGTCATCCACACAAAAGAAATCAACATAAATGGAGGTCATTTTACTGAAAAGTGCATCCCCTCTGTCTTCATAGGCGGGAAAATAAGACAAAAAAATAAACCGCATTCTCAATGTCTCCTGTTACACTACAAAGTCTGTCCTACCCATCTGTAAAGCTAATGGTAATGTTCCTGAGCGTAACTGTCTTTGGTTTAAATTATACTTCTCATAAGGTTCTACACTGTAGCTATTCTTTAAGACACAAGTCATTATATACATTTTCTATCATGTACCTGAAGAAGTATTTGCTTTGTGTACAACTTTACCATCCTAAATCTGACTGTGCCCTCTATTTGTCCCACAGCAGACGTATGTGTCCCCCTCCAATCATCAGATGGCTCCTCCAAGCCCCAACAACAACAGCAATAGCAACAGCAGCACTACCTCCATCAGCAATGGCAGCAGCAGCAGTGGAGGAGAGCAGCTGAGCAAGACCAACCTGTACATCCGCGGCCTCCACCCGGGAACCACAGACCAGGATCTGGTCAAACTCTGTCAGCCGTAAGTCACGCAAAAAGCAAATTGCTTCTACTTCTACATGTACACCCAATAGGTCTCTCTCTGGCTGCCCCGCTGCACACATGAACCAGATTAGAGTTGCAGAGTAGATTGGGATAGAGCAGAGTGATGGGTGCATGGCTGGCTGGCTGGCTGGCTGGCTGGCTGAATGCATCAAGGATTGCGTGACTTAATTAACATGAAAAGCACATTCAGGCTAAATCACACCTTAGAAGGTATTTCTGGAGTAAAGAAGAAGGTCACATTTCCTTCCTTGGGTTTTTAAAGAAGTATTTCACTGATATAAAGAGGGTTTTCACATAAAACTAGGCTGTCTCTGCAGCAGAAAGACGCAAATATTTTTTAAATTGGTGCTTCATGACCAGAGAACATGGACAAAAAGGACACTTTTGCTCAAGAGGTAGAAAACCTGCAACTACCAGAATGCACTGCACTGCACCAGACCAATAAATGCTCCCGCTGGTGCATTACATAATGCGTCCCCATCAATAGCAGCCGGCTAGCAGGAAACAATCTCGTATTACAGTTAAACAGTGAGCTTAAATGTTTTTCTGAAAACATTTCAATTTAGATCTTTATATTAGATCAGTGCTGCTTAGTTTTACTGTTGGATCTCAGTTTTTTTGGTCTCCTTTGTCACCGTGCAGGAAACAGTATGACGCCCAGCTCCTGCTCACAAACTCCCACTATCACAGTTAAACACTGCAATAAAATTTGTTTCTGAAGACATTTAAGGTGAGAAATAGGCAGTGTAATGAAAAATAATTTTGATTTACACTTAATCAGCTTTGTCTAGTGTTACAGTCTGATCGGAATTTGATTTAAGAGATATCGAGCGTGGCGTGTTTGTCTCCTGGTCTGCTTGTATACTCTTTGTGTCCATGGTGGCAGCATAGGTGGCAGAAAATGTGGAAGTACAGCGTGTAGTTCCGGAGGGGGAAGGGGGGATATCTAGGCTGGATGAAAATCTGCAAAGTATCCCTTTAAGAGAGAACAGAGAGAGTGAAGAGTGCATGGATAGATTCATGGATGATGGCTGAACACATCAAGGATTGCATGACTTGCATGACCTCCTTATGCATGAAATGCTCACAAATGCTGAAACACACCTTAGCAGGTATTTCTTGAGTGACGAAGAGAGCCACTTTTTATTTGTGTGTTTTAAAAGCCCATCGTTTAGTGGCCTTGTGGAAAAACCAACAATCATTTTGGCAGCAAACTAAGTCCTTTCACTTTGGCACAGCTGAGCACAGACTTTCCAACAACTAGGTACAGAGTGTTTAGTCTCCCTCTCTGACGCTAATTCTTTCTGTGTGTCTCCCCTTAGACTTTTGACCGACGTGAGTTATTGCTCCTCTGTGCTTTAGTCTCATAGATTATCGTCAAACGGTATGATGACAATGAGACTATCCTTATTCAAAGTCATATTCTGCACTATAAATAACGCACTGTGTTGCTCATCAGCCTGAGTGCAAGTCTTTGAAAACTTTGTTGTGGTCAGCGTGTAGTCAGACATCAAACAACAGCATCATCCAATCCATCTGATATGTTTGTTAGGCCTTCAGTGGAAGACATCAAAACAAGCAGGGCTCAGATGAATGGTCTGGGTTCACTTAATTGAATTCTGGAGCCTGGTGATGAGGACCAGAAGAGCAGAGGAGAGGAGTGAGAGAAAAGGAGGGAAAAAGGGGGCTAGAGACATTGAAAAAGCGAGAGAGGGAGGGGAGGGGAGGGGAGAGGCCTGCTTTTTTACAGCTGTCTGGAAGATATGGCTCACATGAGGCTGCCCAACCCTACAGGAAACGGCGAGCCCAGGGGAAAGGGAAAGACAAACAAGGGCAATGGCATGAAGGGGGAGGATGGAGAGAATCAGAGGGGGAGGAGTGAGTGGAGTTCAGGGTTTGTGTGTCAGGTGGTGTTCTGTGGGGGTAGTTCTCATATTTCTGCTTTTACGGAGCAGATAAAATCACTGCATGAAATTTGCCTTTTAGCCGAGCACATTAAGGTCGATGTAATTCTCAGTTAAAGTCGACTGAGACAGGATTCTGTGTCCAATAATAGTTAATAGGGGAAATGCTTGTAGATGAGGATGTGAAACAGTCGGAAGACATGTCACTGAGGGAATTTGACTGAGTTAACTCCAGTCTGAACAGCACAGTATCAGGGCACAACACTCCCAAAGCTCTCCTCCCCCACACTGAGAGTTGTTGTATGCACGTTCTGAGATGTACTGTGCAGGGAGTTAGGGATAAGAGGATGGGATGGGGGTTGGTTCTCCATCTCTGGCCCCTGCAGTTGTCTCTCTGGGTGCCTGGCTGCCACTCTGGCTCTTGCCCCGGTCCGTTTCTGGTGGTTGACCATGGATGGACATCGGGGCTGGACATCGCTGTGCTCTCTCTCACACATGGCTGAGTCTGTAGGCCCTCTTTTCGCTCTGCATCACGTAGCCCAAGCCCTCTGAGCGCAATTTAGTAAACGGGCATCTCGAGTGTGTGAGCAGGGGAGTGCAGCAAGCACATCTCACAGCTTAGTTATAATGCAAAGTCATGGACTGGTGGGATTTGTGTGAGCCCACAGTAATGATGCATGTGGAAATACAGGAAGTCACTGTTGGCATATCCATTCAGTCCAGTTGGTAGCATCTTATGGCTTAGAATCAGAAATGCACCATGAAATGGTAATGATATATAGGAGGTTAACCAACACTGGGTGGATTCAATTTGCAAAGAATGTGTATAGGATTTAATGTCTGTCTGTGATGCTCTGAATGTCAAGTAAAAAAAGTATTTATAGAGAACTTTGAACACATCTCAAAATGTATTTATGCGTAGTATGAAAACATGTAAGACCTTTGAATGAAAGTTAACAGAGTGGGCCCACAATGTGCTGGGTGGATAACAGACCCCTGCCAGCAGGGTTTTAGCAATATATCAGTTTTAAGGTATACCGTGATATGAAAGTTGACGGTTATCATACAATGTAGATTTGCTATCTATGATATTTTTTAAAAAATGCAGCTGGACGGAGAATCTCACCTTTATTTTAGTCATTTTCAAAAGGGAGTTTGTCTACACATAGTAACATAAAAAATGGTTTCAAATTTCAATTATTGTAATAAGTCAACCAAATCTAACCCCTCTGCTTTTATTCCTTTAAGGGCACTGATGACAATAATTGACAATGACAATAATTCTGTAATACTGTGATACTGTGAAACTGCAATATCTTCTGAGATGGTTATTGTACCGTGAAAATCTTATACTGTTGCAACCCTATTTGCGAGTAAAACAGATTACTGCCATGGAAATACACCTGTGTTTAAAAAAAAAGTTGCTGTATATGCCCTCAAAAAAGCAAACACATCCCCATTTTTTCTTTTCTTTTTTTTTTGTAAAATAGTTAGTAACAATTGAAAACAAAAATGATGTGGTTATTCTACATAAACTTTAAAATGATAAAAGACGATTCAATTAATTGAATAATTTTTTTGGTGGGCACATTTTGTAGGGGACGTGTCATGTAGGCTTCAAACATAATGTAGCTGCAACTATTTTAGATTCACTCTCATTTGGCATTTCGCCTCGTTATATTGGCATATCGCAGCACTGGGTGTCTTGGGTGCCTGCTGCTTGCAGTCTGGCACCTGGTGGCAAGCTTTTTTAAAGCCCCAACGTCACCTGAGCGCTATGGGTTACATGTCCATAAACGTCCCAAACACTGAAAATAAGAGGGGACAATCAAATACAGGCAGAGGGCGGAGTCCCAGCAGATAAATACACTGCCACGCACTTCTAGTGGGTCTTAAGTGATGATTCATTGAGCACTTGTGTATGAGTCTATTAAGGCGAATACCTGTTTTAGGGCTTTCTTTCTTGAAGCTTCATTGAAGATTTGCTAAATTCATTGTAGATTTATGACATGCCAGTTTCCAAGAGCATACCTTGCAAACGTTATTTTGGGGATGATTTTTGTCAATTTAAAAATAATTCAAGCTGCTTAAATTTTTCAACTTCATGCTAGGTTATCTGTAAGCCTGTTATGTGAGGTCAAACTGTTGGAGTCACAATACTAGGCCATCATTAAGTTTAAATGTCCTTGTCTGATTCTAACTAATATTTGATGCTGATGCATAATGAAACATGTTGGATTACTGTTTCTGAATTTACAGCTATTAGGGATTTTTGGGGTAATGCCATGGGGTAGAAATACTGAGCATTCAAATACTGATTTGGATATTGATTATCATGGCAGCTATCAAAGCTTCAAAGAATTTAGGTCAGTCCTGGAGTCTATATGTTTTTTAAAATCCTGCATGGTGTATCTTTTAGCCACCTTTATACGGGAATAAAGCTTCACAGATTTCTTTTTTTCTAAAGGGAAAGTAATCCTAAATTAACTTAAAAGAAACAATTTCATTTCCTATTTGGAGTAATCCAACAGATTAACTGTCAGATTACAATTTTAGCAGGTCATGGCATAATCCTTATTCATAGGGAACATTTTGAAAGTGACTCTTCTAAGCCAGATGAAATGTGGCAGTGGTGCTGCCAGTGTCACTGGATGGAGGCACTAAGACCCAGCAGAGTGCTGCCTAGAGTGAAGCTGGTTTGTAGAATGAGAGTATGGCTGGAAGCCAGCATTGGACAGGACAGCCAAGGAGAGGCATATCAGATTACACTGCATGCACATGCCTGGAGAGATGGGAACCGATAAGACACTCTGCCGCACAGAAGCATTTGCCTGAGCCAGGCACTATCGTATGCATCTGCAGTGTCTGTAGCCGGCCAGCTGGACAGATAATACTGGATTTTAGTATTGATAGTGCCTTGTAAAGCAATCGGAAATTCACAGGAGACATTTATTCTTATAATTTTGTCATGTTGGATGCCCATTGAGCTATGATTCCTATTGACATCTTTGTGAGAGCAGGGATGAATAAGATATGGGAAATCTATAGTTTTTGTAGTATGCAGAAACCCAAGGGACGTTAGTCTGATTTCATTTGATTTATGTCCCACCCCCCTCTCTAAAGATTTCCCAGTGCACATCATTTATTATCAGATGGCGTGATTGTATTCAGTGTCATTGCAGTGAATCTGTCAGATGAATTATAATTCAGTCATCGTCGAGCACGCTCCCATTGGGTGTGTTAAGTTTAGAGAGTCTCAGCAATGTTGCAATGCTAATATTGAATGTAAACGAGTAAATGTTTTCAGCTCACAGTGTAAGGACAATCTTGAGTTTAAATTACACTGTTTTTCAGGTATGGGAAAATTGTGTCCACCAAGGCCATCCTGGACAAGACCACCAACAAGTGCAAAGGTGAGACGTAACGTCAGTTGGTATAAACTGTTAGGCAGAGGTTGAAAGATCAGTTCATGCAGAGATGGCAAAGCAAGCTCAAATGTATTTCAGTGTGTGATCTTTATGTTGAAATTTACATTAACTTGTTTTTGTTGTGTGGCAACTGAAGTTACAGACAGGCTGTTTGTAACTTAAGGCAGACTAACACCAAAATGACCACTGAAAGATACAAAAGGCTTGTACAGGAAACAAAGGTTTTGTAGACTAACATCAACTGTGAGACAGGTATCATATTTTGTTGACTGTCAGAAGTTTTATAAGTTAACGGGGAAAAGTGCTAGCCAAAGTATTTTTTACGAGGCTACAACTAATAATTATGTTCATTATAGAATAATCAGCTGAAAATTTTCTTGATAAATCAATCAGTTGTTTACACTATAAAAGAAAAAATCTGAAAATAAAGAAAAATGCCTGTCACATGTTCATTATCTTGATCTTTGTGAACACAGTCCAAAAGCTAAAATTTATTAGTTTTACTAACATAGAGGATTTAAAAAAAATAAAATAAACTCAAATGAGAAGCTGAAGCTCTTTATTTTTTTCCATTTTAGCTTGAAAAATGACAAGAGTTGAATTCATTATCGAAATAGCTGCAGGTTGATTTTCTGATGACGGACAAATGGATTCAACGACTAATAGTTGCAATTCCAGTCATGGTGTTGTTATGGTCTATTGATATTTATGAATCTGAAATTGAACATGTGAATACCTAATATTTAACTGTGTTTTGACCACCTGAATGGCAGCTAGTAAAGAGGAAAAAATAATTTTCCATGGTTAGAGATACACTCCATACACCACTATGGTCTTTTCCTGTCTAGTTGCCAAGCTCTGTAACTTAATGTCTTCAGTAGATAATGTATTCACCAACACCTTATCTTGATATCTTCACTGCATATCAACAACAAAGGGGTGCAGTAATGTCAGCATAACACGATACAGTTTCTCATCTCTGCTGTATGGAAAGTTACAGCACATTGCTGATATGTTCTTCTCAGTAAAGCTGTTTGCATTTGATTGCCAAGTTTTTAGTGTGTGTTAATGGAATAAAATGATCATTTGTATATCAGTTACTCGCTCCTTGTTACATTGAATTCAAAGAGAAAATTTAAATTTTGGGTTGCTTGTTGGTGCAGTAGTTAGCACTGTCAGCCAGCTATGGCCCCACTGTATGAAATTTGCATGTTCTCCCAGTGTCAGCCTGGGTTTTCTACGGTTTCTCTGGCTTCCTCCCCCTTTCCAAACACATGCAGGTCAGATTTACTGGTGACTCTAACTTGTCATAAGTGAGTGAATGTGAGCATGAACGGTCGTCTGTCTCTGTGTGTCAGGTCTGTGATAGTCGGACAAGGTGTGCCTCTCCCCCAGTGTCAGCTGGAATAGGCTCCAACCCCCGTGACCCTGTACCGGGATAAGCGGTTACGGGTAATGACTGAATGAACTGGGTTTCTCTCATATGCCTCCATGTTAAATGAAGATTCCAAAAAAGGAGAACACAGGGCACCCGTTAGGTCAGTGGGCGCCCCATGTACAAAGGCAATGTCCTTGCCTCAGCGGCCAGGGGTTTGCTTCCAGCTGCATGTCATCCCCTCTCTCTTTCCTTTTCATGCTTACACAGTCCTTTCAAATAGAGGTAAAAAAGCCCAAAAATATAATCTTAAAAAAAAAAAGGCAAACACTGTTAATGAACTGAAGTTATAAAGGAGCACGTTTAACAACAACAAAACTGTATAAAAAATATCTGTAAACAAATTTCACAAAACTTGTGCACTATAATCCAAGTCTCATTTATCCAGTCATTCCCAAACATTTTGATTTTTCCAAAAGTGTTGCGTTTTAAAATCAATACAAACATTCTCATTCACGTCTATGTAACAGAGTGGTCAAGTGGAAGTGGAGCTCATATACATGTGTGTGCTTCACCTAGCTCCAGGCACACTAGTGAGAGACAGAACTGTTTTTATATTGTAAAGTTTTTTTGAGAATGCATGTGTTTAGGGAGCACTGAACTGGATAAATGAGTTGTGTGGGAGTTTGTAAACGGGTGTTTCTGATATAGTTTTGTAGTTGTTAACAACAGTTTGCTTCACAAATTTAATTTTACAGTGAGTAACTGATATACGAATGATCATTTGAGGGATATTCATTTAAACTTCACAATACATGTACGTATGTATGCACCTAACAGGTAGTGTTGCATAACTCTACATCTGTCCTCCATGGAGAAGCACAGTCCAAACACAACTGTCTCTTCATATTCTAACACAACAACTATGAGTGCTTCGTGAGCTCAGATGACATGCCTGTGTCCACAGAGTCCTGCGGTATGCATATCTTATTGTCATTGTTAACTTGTACGTCTTGCTGTATGTCTCGCTCCCTGCAGGCTATGGCTTTGTTGACTTTGACAGTCCGGCCTCAGCTCAGAAGGCGGTGACAGCACTGAAGGCGGGAGGCGTGCAGGCTCAGATGGCCAAGGTAAGAACCCACTTGAGACGTCAATACTTGGTGGGTTTTATTTCTTACAACTTGGTGTCAGCTTAACCCTTTGAAACCTGGATCGACATCAGTATTGTTGTGCTGCTTTCAGATGTCTTTAACAAGTATTTAAACCTTGGAAGTCTGAGAAAATTGGTTTAATTGCTTTTGAAAATGTGGGAAGAAAGGAACTGAACAGCTTGGCAACGAACATTGCAGAAATTGCAAGAATTAAGTAAAAGCTGGCAAGAAAATTACCTAAAAATTTGTTTTAAATAAAGAGGGGAGGGTTATTAGAAATTAATCCAAACAATTAGGGGAAAATGTCCAGAAAACTTTCTAATTATGATAATTTTATATTTAAAATTGTTTTACAGAAAAAAAAAATAATAATAATTATATATATATATATATATATATATATATATATAAAGGAATACATTTTTGCACATTTTAGGTGATTCTTTTGTTTGTTACCATATTGTACTTGTTTTTGGTTTATTTTCTCGTAACTTTTTTTTTTTTTTGCTAATTTGTGGGCTATTTCTTGTTAAGTGGCTTGTTGCCATCTCCCCATGTTTTTAAATGAAACCAAACCAGTTTGTGTAGGTTTTAACGGGTTAACTGAAATTGTCAGTCAGAGTTAAGTTCTCAATACACATTTTAAAAAAAGCCTCTCAGGCATTTTGACAGCGACTCAGCAAAAAGTTGAAGGATGAATTATTAATTACAAATTAAATGTTGAATTATTGACCTTGCTGCAGAGAGGTTGCTCCTCTTCCTTATCTACTTCTTGTAAAGTTCGTTTTTAAAGCCTGTCGCAAGCTCTTTCTTTATCTTGCTCACTCCCCATGTTTTTTTATGCTATATGAGCCACAGTTTAAGAATATAAGCCAATTAAGCCTCAGTTTGTGTGAGCGCGGGTGCGTGTGTTTGCTGGGCGGTGCAATGGGTGTGTGCTTAAATCAGGGTATTCATGGTGTTTAATGCACTGTAGATTGTGCACAAACAAGAGTACGTGGATGCACACAAGTACATGTGTGTACACGATGTGTGTGTTGTGCTGCATAGTGGTGACGGTGTTGAGGGAGTGTGTCCCAGGCCTGCTCTCTGAGCTCCCTGTACAAAGGACCTGTCTGTTCTCCCTGGTGGCATCTGACTCAGTGTCTGAGCAGCTCCCCAGTCAGCAGGGCCCTGTGCCCAGCCACCAGCCCTGTCAACACACACACACACACACACACACACACACACACACACACACACACACACACACACACACACACACACACACACACACACACACTTGACAATCACACATGCTCTTCACCAGCCTTGCTTCAACCGGATTATGACACACACTCACAAGCCATGCACGCACACACACACACACACACCACCGACACCCTGGGAAAGCTGATCTCTCGTTAAGCTGGATCACTGACATTCATACGGCTCCTTGCTCACAGAATAACTTGATTTCACTCACCCCTTCACTCCGGGTTTACAACGAGGCTTATGTTTGCGTCAGATTTCTCTCTGACTCATTCTGACTCATTCGCGGTTGAGATCCTGCAGCAGGTTCTTCTCTGCTCGCTGTCATGGGTTCAAGCTTCGTCTCCAGTTCTTCATGCTGTGGGTGGAGGAGAAAGAGGAGGAGGAGGAGGGAGGTGAAGGAGAGATCACCTTCACCACAGGTCGCAGCGATTACACATGCATTATTCATGGATTGGAAATTAATTCACGCTGCATTTACAGGTTTTTAATCACATCTGCACTCGAAGATAATGAATATGCATAATGGTTAGAGGCTGATACAGACTGGTTATTTTACAAGATGCTGTTGGTCAAATAAATTGGTTTGAGCAAGATGCAAAGAAAAGAAGAAAAAGCCCACAATGTAGTTCGAAAGCATAAATAGAAACTGTGGCACTTTAGTTTTCTATAATTTCACATTCAGATTGGGGGGAAAAGCTGCATAATTTGTCTGATTTATGCAAGCCAACAGAGCCGGCCTCTGTGCCTGCATTCAAGGTCGGGATTACCACATGAATATAACTGCCTGAATGCAAGCGACATATTATTACCATGACCTAGGAAACAGGATGATAATGTTTGCCTTGTGGGGACGATGATAGCACAATGTGTTCGATGTTCTTCAGATTATTTCCAAAGGTCTTTGTCCAAAATGTCTCTGCTGTGATTCTCTGCTGAGCAAGAGCGCGTAATCATTTTAGATCATCCATGGATGGAGGAGAGCCATTAGAAATGTAATTATGCTTTGATATCACATTACCTGGAACCTGCGCTTTCATCCTCCCTAAGAGGCTGGTCTCACACAATGGGCCTGTCTTCTAGCCGTTTGTAATAACGTATGGGCGATGGAGTATGAGAGAGAGCGCAAAGAAGAAAAGGAGCGAGTTGGATGAATAAAACTTGAAGAGACAGAAAAAGAGAGTTGGAATGAGAGAGCGGCTCAGCCAGAATACTATCTCCACCATCTCTGAATATCTTTTTTCTCCTTAGACCTCATCCATGCAGCTCACGCCAAAATGAAATCCGCCTTCAACTTCAAACTCTCTACCCTTTCTCTCGGGCTATTTTTTTTTACTGTCTGTAGTCCTTCACCTTCACCCCTTCCAAATATCACACTCCTTACACTTCCTGTTAGAAGGTTATATAAATTCCCTCGTGCTTTTGCCAGCAGCTGTTTTGTGGCTCTTGATCTTTGGAGGGCTCCTCTTCACATCGCGATACAGTTGTAATTCGGCTCCTCATCACCGTTCACTAATCCTCTTGTGGCTTCTCTCTGTCCAGCAACAGGAACAGGACCCCACCAACTTATACATCTCCAACCTGCCGATGTCCATGGATGAGCAGGAGCTGGAGAACATGCTGAAGCCCTTCAGCCAGGCCATTTCCACTCGCATCCTCCGTGACGCCAATGGAACCAGCCGAGGAGTGGGCTTTGCCAGGTATAATCTTCACTCTAAAAAAAAACAGTGCTAAACAGTACCCAGAAGTGGCTCTTTGGCTTGTAATCATAAGGGAACCTGTTGTATGGCACTTTGGGGGATTAATCTGAAAATATTGTGGTGTTTCTGGCACCATTTATGTCTACATAGGGAGCGGGTCCTCGTCCATAAAGTCTGCCATGTAATGAGCCTAACAGCATCGGAGAAACACTGATTTGTTGCGTGAAACTTTTTTTAATGGTATAAATAATGTGGTCCGTTTGTTTTGGAGAGGAAAAGGTATCTACAAATAATTCGGGCGTGGAAACCTCCTGAACAATGCATGCTGAAGGAATCACAGAGGAAAAGCTTCAGCTGGTTGTAGTCTGCAATGCTCACCACTAGATGCCACTAAAACTGTCACACTGCTCCTTTAAAGGTGCTATACAGAGCCTCTGTCAAATAGTGCTATGTAGAATTATCAGAGGCAATATATATATATATATCATTGTATTGTTTTAAAAATATTTTAGCTTGGGGGTCCTTGAATGATGCCAGATGAGAAGAGATGGAGAAGTTAAAATGCTTCCAGTCACACATTTACTTAAAATATGAATGATCATTAATCATTTCTTATTAAATGTTGGCTTAAAACAATCAGAATCCTGTACTAAATGTTTACTGAGAAACACAATATGTTTTTCTTTCGAACTTGGAATAATTTTTTGCAGATGGGGGCAAAAAGGTTAAGAGCCACTGATTCAATATGTAATCCTCTGTAAATACACAGTTTGTGGGCTACTTTAATGTAGTGTTTTTATTATTTCCCTAGTAAACTAAACTAAACTAAAATACACTGACAAACCAGCAGAGAATCTCTAAAAAACAATGCAGGGGCATAAAAGTTTTCTACTGGTTCCTGACTTAGTTTCGTTTACTGGAAAGAACCAGTAGAGAACCTCTATACAACCATACAGAGGCTTGTGCTAGACACCACCTCAACCCATGCCATGGAACCACTAAGGAGCAAACATTTTTGTTGGTTATTTTGTCACGCACACGTAAGACAGCTGGTTTAAGTTGATTAGTGATGGTGTGCTCTGAAAAAAAAATCTAGTTGCACACATTTCAGTAATAATCATGGTGGGTGAGCCCTCTGGTGGCCAGTGCAGGAAATATTAGCACACACACCACCATACCTTGTAACTTGCTGCTTAAACACAGTGGTTGTTTTTAATAAACACTCTGTATTACCTCTTCCTTATAGGATGGAGTCAACGGAGAAATGTGAAGCCATCATTCAACATTTTAATGGAAAATATATCAAGACTCCACCTGGAGTCCCAGGTGAGTGTCTTTGAAATGACTTGGTGGTTTAATAGGCTTAATATATAATACATGATTTTATCTGTTGAGGAAATAATGTCTTGCAAAGATTTCTATATTTAAGATACTGAATACATATTTTCATATAATGTAATATTTTCTTACTGGTTCAGTGCCGCCAGAGCCCCTGTTGTGTAAATTCGCTGACGGAGGCCAGAAGAAGCGTCAGAGCCAAGGAAAATATCTGCAGAACGGCCGGCCCTGGACAAGAGATGGGGAGACTGTGAGTTCATTTCTTCATGTCACTACGACTTCTGTGAAAACACATCATGATGCACATTGCTTGTGTTCAGCCTCATAATGTTACAGCTCCTTTTGTCTTTTTTCTCAAGGGAGGAATGACTCTGACCTACGACCCCACCACAGCCTTACAGAATGGGTCAGTGTTACTACAAATCCCATGTGTACCCGCAGGGAGTGTGTTCATGCTGTGGCAACTAATGATTTTTTGTCTCTTTTGTAGGTTCTACTCCTCTCCCTATAGCATCGCCCCAAATAGGATGATGGGGCCAACCTCCCTCTCCCCGTACATGCATTCACCTGTGTCCACCTACCAGGTAGATTCAAAGCTGAGCTGTCTAAACTGTGACAGACTGGAGTTAACCCTTTTAAACCTGGACTGACATAACTTTTCACGTACTTTCACAAGTATAAAGTAAAGTAAATATATATATAAAATATACAAAGTAAATATAAGTAAATGTTGTTTGTTTGTTTGTTTGTTTGGGGGAGGTATGTTTTTTTTAGCTAATTTTGAGGTAATTTTCTTGCACTTTTTACTTGTGAATTTCTGGATCATTTCTTAAGCTGCTCATCGTCTTACCTTTAAATTGTGAAACATTGGTCACCAAAAGTGCTTTACAAAAACAATACAGCTAAATATACTGTGGTTTGCTGGTCTTTTATTCTAATTTATTCAAATCTTTGATGTAATATTCTGGTGCGCATTTGTCTTTTTTTTTCCTGCAGGTACACAACCCATCCTGGCTACATCATCAGTCATATATCATGCCGCCCACAGTGAGTATCTGTCGGCCCTCCTTCCTGTTTTTGTGGCGGGAGGTCTTTTAATATTCTGCTGCCTTCACGTTCTGTCTGTCTGACTAACACTCTTTGTTTTTTTGGCAACAGCTAATACAGATTTATGGGGGTTTTTTTGTTTGTTTTGTTTTGTTTTTTATAGGGAGCAGTCCTGACACCAGGAATGGACCACACCATGTCCATCCAGCCAACCTCCATGATGGGGCCCCTGACACAGCAGCTCAGCCACCTCTCCATGGGCAGCAGTGGCACGGTTAGTAGAGAGCAATTATTTAGCATTCAGCATTGCTCTGTTTAGCAGTTAAAAATGCACAAAGCAATTTGGTCAGGCTGTCATTGTGTTAAACAAGAAGATAGCAAAGTAGAGAAATGATCTGAACTCTTCCTGAGTGATCAATAACTGCTTTAAAGGATCTGCCAAATATTTATGGTGAAGATTACTAGAGTTTTATTTGGGAATTTGTATAAAAATTCAGTGAAGATCCAAGGCTTTCTCTAGCCATACTAAATGTTTGTTCTCTTAAATTGCGTGCACAGAGTGGTATGGTCACAATAAAAGGCCACTCTTAAAATGTGCAGTTTTGTATTGAAAAAAGACATTTGTTTGGTTTTCTGAACTATGGATTTCACGTGACTAAGACTATAGAGATGGAGATCTTTCAGTCACATGGGATTCATCCATGAAGACATCACTTCTCCAAATTGCCAAATGCCACTGAAGGTGAGCAGTTGTCCAACAAGTTGGTAACAACGAGGGACTGCAGTCAGGTCAAGACCCTGATGAGAACAATGAGAAGCAGATGAGCCTCTCTGACATGGTATCTGACAGTTTTTGCAGAAATTCATTTATGCAAACCAGTAGTCTGATCAGAACATTTAGCAGGTAAAGATGCAGGATGTGGAGGTTCTGAGCTGGTAAACATGGTCTGCGGTTGTGAGGCTGGTTGGATGTACTGCCAAATACACAAAAAATGACATTGGTGCTAAACAGTTTATTTTGGCATAGGGCCTGTGCCCCCACAGTTTCTTCACAAAAAAGCAGTTGCAGGACCCACGCTTCATCTATGTTTGTGTTTTGTTTCTATGACAACAATATCTTGACATTAACATTAGCTTGGTAGCTATTGCAACGTTAGATTAACAGAGGGTTGACTACACAGTTAACAACAACAACACTCACCAGCAGCATTCAGTGTCCAGCCCATCTGCTCCCACAGATGGCTTTTCTGTCTTTGTTGTGACACCACAAACTTCCTGAGAAGTAGAGAAATGTTCAGCTGCTCTGAAAAAAGATGCTGGGTACAAGAAATTTTTTCTAGGTTGCTGCATTCGCTTTCTTTTCATTGGGAACAATTGAAAAAAAGATGCTGGTGCTTTAATAAAAATGCTCCGTGGACACAGGCCCTGATGGTAGAGAAATGAGCATTCAGTTCACGGGCAACAGCTCTGTTGGACATTCCTGCAGTCAGTATGCCGATGGCACACTCGCTCATTTTGTTGTGTGATCGAACTGCACATTTTAGAGTGTCCTTTCATTGTGACCATCCAAAGAAACACTTGTGTAGCTGTTTAATCAGTCCTTGATATGCTGCACCTGTCAGTTGGATAAATGGAAAAAAGAGCTCACTAACACAGATTTTAACACATTTCTGACCAGATTTTTAAAAGGAATAAGTCTTTTGTGTGCATTGAAAAAGTCTAAGATCTTTTTTATTTTGGCTCATGAAAAATGGGAGCATAAAGATAAGACATAACTTTATTTAGCCTTAGGGAAAATGCTGTGCAGTGTTTGCAATACAAAGCTGGATGAGTGCAGCTAAAAAAAATAAAGGTAGAGCAAATATAAAATGCAATAAATAGCAAATATATAAAGCTAGATATCAGCAAGATGCAAAACCTGTACTCCAATCCCTTATTCCAGACACAGGGTCCATATGAAGAAGGGAAAACATCACATACAATAGAGACATATACAAACACAATATGAAGTCATGGTATTGGTAGCTCAGCTGGTAGAGCGGGTGCTCTGTGTGCAGCGTCTGCTGTGGGTTCAGTCCTGGCTTTTTTGCTGCATGTCATCCCCTCTCTCCCCCCAATAAATACAAAAGCCAAAAAAATCTTTTAATTAAGTAATATCATAGTATAAAATCAATCAATATATATTAATATCTTACTAAGAGACAACTATACCAGTGTCTCCACAGCTGGGAAAAGTTAACTAGTAGTGCCATACCTTATATGAGATAGAGCTAGTAATATTTTATTCTCAGTCATTAAGCTGGCAGATAAATTTCTAGAGATTCCTTAAAAAAGCTTGTACATTATTGGCTCCTGCAGCCACAAACATTTCACTTGCACTACACCACCCAGGTCACTTGAGTAATATTATCAAAGCATTATTATAAGCTACCTGCAACTTCTGTAATCTTGCCTTTTTGCACCTCGACCACAAGTGAGCAGTGTAAAAGTTTATACTTTTGTTCAGTGTAATTAAGGCTGATAAAGACGAATGCAGCTTTATTTTACAGGTTTATTTTTCCAATGCAGCTGTCATGTCTAATGAACTTGTCTCCACACTCCTGCAGTATATGCCCGCAAACACATCTATGCAGGGGACCTACATCCCACAGTACACCCAAGTGCCTGCCACCAACATGTCAGTTGAGGTAATGACCTACATTTTTCTCTCACTACAACAGTTAAAATGTTATGTGAAACAGTCACCCATAGATTTTAATCTTTGCTTCCTCCCTCTTAGGAAAGTGCCGTCCAACAACCGGTTGCCATAGAGACACCCACAGAACACACAACCTACACCTACCAGCATAACAAGTGAAGAGGTGGCAGAGGTGGGTTTTTAACATCTGTAGTGTCTGCGTGTGTCTGTTTTGTGTCTCTGTATGTGCATGCATCTTAAAGGAATACTTTAACCCTGAAATGATCATTTGTACATCAACTACTCACCACATGTTATGTTGAATTCATAAAGAAAACTTTGAGCCCCTACTGTCTGAAGAATCCAAAAACTGGGAAAACTTGCGATGAATCAAAGTCATAGGGAGCCACGTTTAACAACAGCAGAACTACATCAAAATATCTGCTTACAAACTTGTGCAGTATCATTTAAATCTCATTTATGCAGTCGTATGCTCAGTAGTTCCCAAATAGACCACACTGTCTGACAGGGAGCTGAACTAAAATGAAACTTATCTATGCTCTCCTCACATTTTACCATCATTTTACCTCACTGAACACTGGAGCCGCTGGTCTGCCACTGCCTCGATCAGATGTTTAGTGTCATTGTGTTGAATTAACCCTTGTAAACACCAACATTACATAACAACTCAAACTGATTGAGGCAGCAGTAGACCAGCAGCTCCTGGGTTCAGTGAGGTAAAATAACAGCTTTTGGCTGTAAAAAGAGAGCAAAACTTTCTGTTCAGTTCCCTGACAGAAAGGGCTGTCTGTTTGGGAAGTCCTGAGCTTGGATAAATTAAACTTAAATTAGTAGTATCCTTTATTCAGCGTGGAGGCATGCAAGAAAAACAAAGTTTGCTTCAAAAATTCAGCATAATGTGGGGTTAGTAGATGGTAAATGGTTATTTGGAGGGTGAAGTGTTCCTGTAATATATATATATATATATATATATATATATATATGTATATCGCTATGATGTTATGTCAATGGCGACAGTGCAGCAGTAGCTCTTGTTTCTAATTGGCTGTTTTTGTCACCTCGTGTCAGATCTTCCTCTGGAGCCAAAGTGACTCTCAAAGGGCCCCAAGTGCTGACTCTCGGCACAGGGACTCTACACGTAAAGCGCCAGACACTTGGGAAGAACACGGACTGTTAAACAGAAAGGACAAAAAAAAAGATATTTTCTAAAAACTCATATTTTAAAACAAACTCTTTTACTCCAAACATGCAAGGCGGGAGGATAACAGGCGATGGGGAATGGAAGAACAGAACAAGGAGCGTCTATTTTGATAACAGTCACACACAGACACACACTACACATGTTTAAAAGGTTTTTCGAACGTTATTCATCTTCTTTTCTAATACTACTCCGGGGAGCTAGAAAGAAACCAGGAAAAGAACATTTCAACACCATGCTTTTTTTTGAGTCATGTCTTTTTTTGACCTTTTTTGTAAAATATGCTGATTTTACTTCACTTTTTTTTCGTCTGATACTTTCAGGCTTTGAACCTGCCTTTTTGTACATAATTCTTCGTTTTTGGTGTGTTTCTAGCTTCATGTGTCCTAGTTTGATTGATCGGTGCAAATATTGGAATACAGAAAGCTAAAAAAAAAGTCATTGAAAAAGCTGATGACTCATATTTCAGACGGATACGGTGCTGACTTGGATTAGCGTCTCTCGGAGTGGCAGCAAGTTTATCAGGTATGAAACCTTACCTGAGATGGCTTCTTTATGGCACTTAACTCTCAAATAATTTATAGTTCCAACAATCTCGACAAAGCTTAAGACAATCAGACGATTACAAAGAAAATTTAGAGACATTTTCACAGAGAAGACTTCTTTAAAAGAGCTAAATAGATTAAAAGCATTCCATAGATTATAATCAGAAAGTTTTAAATGATGAGCTGCTCCACTTGATGAAATCCAAAGTTACTTAACAGGGATCACATCTCACACAGAGCTGCCTGTAAATAAGATATTTAAATTTATTTAGGCTTTCTTTTGATTTCCTTTCATCAGTGTAGTAATGCTTCAGTTATTTTAATAACAATATTATACCAAATTGTTGAATATGGCAGCATATAAATTGCTGCTTTCAGTTTTCTCCTCATGTCCGTTTTTATAAAAGGGGAATCTCTGCTGCATCTCCCCAAAAATGTATTTTCTGGAGCAAGATGTTGTTATTAGAGTATGAAGTTGTTATTACCTAGACATGGAGATCAACTGCTAAAGCGTGGCTCTGTCCTGTTGTATCTTCAGAAAAAACTATCAAGGTTTATTATGGATGACTTTGGTCTGCGTAGAGATGCTTTAATACTGGCCATCCTTGTATGTTTGCATCTACTTCTGCATTTCTGTTTTTCACCCTCATGTTTTTTGTTTTACATTTCTTATTTAAGGGTTTAAGTTTTTTTTATTCGGTTTTAATGCTTTTAAGATTGATCCTATTTTTCAAAGAAGTTTCGTTTTTATTTTTGATAGTGTGTTGTGTGCTTCAAATAGGGAGAAACAGATGTTTTCACCTCTTTTTTTTGAAATAGTGAATTGTATGTTTGCATACTTCCTCTCGTTCTGGTTACAGTGTTGATGTCAAAGAGGCTTTAAAGGGGAACATCACCTAAATTAAGAATTCCAATATGTTATTTCCATGGCCTAGGAAAATTCAATCAGTATTTGTGAACACGAGCTGCTCTCTCCCAGAAACCAGAGAAGTCTCAAACTTATGACGTCATCATGTATGAAGTCTGGAGCTGCTCTATAGACAATGACTGGGAGCCTGATTTTGTGGCCCTATAGAGTGTTTGTTGTCTTTTTTATATCAAAATGAGCTTAAATTTCTGTTGTAGTGGTCTCAATTCTTAAGCAGAAAATGTACCCAAATAGACTGAATAACTGTGATGTGGCGTTTACAGCAACAGTCACTTCTGGAAAGCCAACTGGCTATTGTTTTGAATAGCAGAAACATGTCAAATTCAGTAAACTTGTTGATTTCTGTTGTCATTTTTAACCGTTAATAGTAACTTTTAAAGATATATAATTAAGCATGTTAGTCCAGATTATCTGACGTTTCTGCTGTGCTTATTAAACTGGTAATAGCAATGTTCATCCGTCCCATTCTAGTGAACGCAGTAGCTCAAGAGTGTATTAGGTCATTTCTTCAAATTCTCAACAATTCAACAACTCAAAAACAACAACTCAACAATAAACTGATTAGGTTTTAGTGGTCAAAGGTGAAGGTGAATGTGTCCTTGCATCCATCTCATCCTCCTGAACGTAATATCTCAAGAACGCTTTGAGGGAGTTTCCTCAAATTTGGCACAAATGTTCACTTGGAATCAAGAAAGAAAAACAAAAATCATTCTCAATTTAAAAGTGTATGATATATTTAGAATATTTTTCCACATTATTTTACACCTTGAACCAATTAAGTCCATGGTAGACCAGCAATTCATGTTGTACAAAGTACAATTACTTTTTTTAATGGAGTCTGGTGGATTTGAGATGACGGCTTTGGTTCGCCATCAGAAAGGGCTGTGTGACAGCAAGTTATCAGGATGAAAATACTCTAAATATAGCATACACTTAAACTGATACTGATTTTTATAGACTGGCCTTTTTTAGGTAGCTGAAAACTAACCAATTGTGGCAGCGTTTGCTCAGCGCCAATACAAAATATATAAACAAACATAGTGATTTGGTCTGTACTTATTAAATTCCCCTGGCTGCTCTAATTGTCATCTGTAACATCTTTCCCAATTCTTTGTCCAAGCAGCAGCTCCTGACTTAATACTTAAACACGTCATGTTTACTTATATTTTTGGACTGTCTTAGACTACAGGAATAACATGTATAAAGTTAACCTGGAATGTTTTTGTTTTTTTGAACAGGCATTTCAGTTCAGTCTGTGTCACAAAAGTTGGCACTTTGCGATCATGGCTCCTGATCATGGATGAGTCATGTATGCTTGGTTCAGATGCATTGTTACAGAGTTGTGCCCCAAGCAGTTGGGAACAATATAAGAGAAATATATGTTCAAAACCTCGACTTACCTCATCCTGCCAGAGAGATGTAGATTCAGTTTGTGTACAAGGTTCACAGGCAATAACCGACTACAGTAAGTCTCCTGGCTGTTCACAGCTGGTACTGTGTCCACATCCTTTAACTCTTCCGTCCAATGTTCGGAAAAACACACCCAAGGTCTGACGATCTATGCAATTAATTTATTATCCTTACAAATGCAATACGACAGATATCCTAGAGACACCTCACATTATGACAATGGATCACCTCACAATATGACGTCACATTCTGGCTCACATGGCTTTTACATTTCATTATACATGCGTTGAGATTTGCTTGTTTTCTGACTGGCACGTTCATCTTTGGTTCATTTGTAAAATTGCTGCATTAAAAGGGAACTATTTCATACCAAAATGTGGTTGTTAATATGACTGTAAAAATTTAGGAATAAATATACGGCAGGTGTGCTTTATGTGAATGAAGGCGGATGTTGTCCACTTGTCGACCCTTTTTTTTTTTTTTTTTTTTTTTAAACATGGACACTTTGTAAATGTAATTCACCATTCCATCCAGTTGCAGTTTTGATGTTCTGGTTGAACTTTGTGTCTCTGATCCTGTTTGCTGATTTGCTTTCTTGCTTAGTGATTGATGTGGTTTTCTTCTTTTAAACATGGGACAGTTCATTTCCAGGAGAAAATTAAACTTCACAGAAATGCCTTAGATTTCACTGGAAGGGATAGTGAAGTGCTACTCAGATTTTGTTTTTTCATGAACTGTTTATGTTGAAAAGGTTTTTGTTACATCCTCTGAACATAGATTGATGAAGCAAATTCATATTTACATCTTTAATATTTTGTGCTCCATTGTCATTCCATTCAATTTATCCAAAATGTTGAAGAAAAACTGAACAGTGGCTTGTTGAGTCTAAAGAACTTATGCTGCTATATATTTAGAAATCTTTCAGCTGAAGGTCATTGAATATTATCGAGTCACATATGGCATCAGTTTGTAACTCATGTTCAGAAATGTCTGTGCAGTCCTCTGTTTTGTGCATCAAACCTCTCCTCAGTAAATGTTTGTCTGTCTGTGCCATGATGCAGCTCTTTGTCTTCTTCATAGAAAAAAAACCTACAGCTATTAAACTTTTAACTTGGTTTGATTTTGAACTTGTCATTTTTTTAATAAAAGATTTTTCACTGTGGTCTGTGTGTTTTCTGTTACACAAGGGATCATTTGCAAATTCTATCTTCTAAGAGATGAAGATTACATAGTTTCCATACAAGTTCAAATCATTTGACATTATGAGTTTTCAAAATCTTTAAAACTTTCCTTTTCACAAAAAAAGTTAGTCTCACCAAAGACGTGCTGCCAGTGTCTTTATCCACATTGCTATATAAGGTATTTCCATATCCCTGCACAACAGGGCAATTATCCGTGATATATGATGGCAAATAGCCTTCTGCATATTGATCCATTAATCCAAAATATTGAAGAAAATCAGAACCGTGGCTTATTGATTCTAAAGAACTATTGCTGCTAATGTCAGATTTCTCAGTATTTTGAGATATTTTGGCTGAAGGTCACTAAATATTATGTCACATATGGGGCCAGTTTAGACATGTCTTTGCTATGATGCAACTCTTTGTCTTCTTAATAGAAAAAAAACCTAGAGATATTGAGATTTTAACTTAGTTTGATTGTGAAATTGTCATCTCTTAACTAAAAAAGGTTAACACCAGCTTGTTTGCTTATTGTTACACAAGGACTTTTTGGCAGATGACATCTTCTGAAAGAGATATTGCACTTCAAATAAACCGAGACACATCTCCAGGTTCTCTCATGTTTATCAAATGTGGCAGTTTTCATATCAAACCCAAATTCATTTTGAGGTAATACACAAAGAACAGTCACAATACATGAGAATTTATTTCTAAAACAGACTTGGTCTAGATAAAAATAGATACGAAATACGTAAAGAAAAAGTATATTACACTGTTCAAGAGGCTGTATGTTTTCCGTATGTACAAAGTTCAAAATATACTGAATATGCCCAAAAGTTGCTGTAAAGAAAAGAGACTCTGTAATACATAAAATAGACTTTGAACCTTAATTTACAATCGATTTTTATCAAGACTAACAGATAAGGGTTTTCTTCTTACCCTGCTGTTTAAGTGTGTAACTAAGACTGTTTCAATTCCACTTGCAAGTCCGTGGCAAGGTAAAACTTTTTATGTTCATTTTAACTCATACTCTGAGGCAATGTTTGAAGACTTTTGTGCCTTTTAATCAAACAAATTACAAAAATATTTTTTTATTTGTTCATATTACGGAAAAAAAAACTCAAAAAGTCTCACGCTCAAATACAAAGAGACAGATTTTTAAGACTAGACGCCATTCATATTTTAGTTTTCCCGGTAAAGTCAATTTTCCTTTGAATGCACCATGTACGAAACATTGACAGCAACACCGAAATGTAGCATTGCTGTCCTCACGAAAATGACGCAACATAGTGCGCTCATCTCCCTGTAAGACAAAAACACGTAAACTTTGTATGTGGGCATCAGACCGAACATTGCAGCTCAGAGTATGGTTTGTGTGTCAGTACAGTTCTGGCTGGGCGAAAAAAACGCACAGTGTTTCAGCTGCTATACTAATACTCCATGGGTGCACCAAAATACAAAGTGGAGCAGCGGACTGGGAGGCAGTGCTTGGTGCTCCAGCACCATCCCATCAGCTAAGGTCAGCTGAGGGCTTGATTGACATTAAAGAAGTAGCAGAGCTGGTTCCTGATCCGATGAGCTGGTGTGTCAGTCTTTCCTAGAGCAGGACAACTGCAAGTTGATCCTGCTGTTGAACTTAACTCAGCCATCGTTACAACTCGGATTTCTAACATAGCGACCATAAAAGTTCACATCTGTGCTGATATCACAACAGCTTATGGTTCACAATCTCCCAAACCATCCGTCTTCTGAAGTAGGGCATGTGTTTCTGTCAAGACAAGAGACGTCACGTAAGACATTTTGAAACCACCGTCATTATAATTAGCAGATAAATCTTTGTTTCTGATTACCTGTGTGAATGTGATCGGCTTGTCTTTGGTAATGTAATCTGCATATTTGCATGTGAACATTCCACAGTCGCTACCATTCATCTGCTGTGGGATTTCCTGAGAGTAAAAGGAGGAATAAAATGTTATTGATGACAATAAATATCTGTACATGTTTGACAGGATATTTTCCCCAATAACAACGATTAAACTATTTACTTAACCAACCCGTGGGATTCTGCTTTGAAATTTCACTTTCTATCAAGTTTTAGAGTGAAATCTTTCCTAGACAAGAATCCAGCATCATAAGACAATTTGTTTAGACAATGCAAAAGCATTACTAATAGATTTTGCACAGTAATATAGTTTCCGTCCATTTGATATTTCAGATGTATCCCCGCTCCAACAATCAAGCTCACTTGCGAGAGTGTAAGCGCCATTGTTAACAAAACAGCTCATTTAATGAGAAAGAATAAATTACCTTATACCTTCAACCTTATACTATCAATTCTGCCTATGAGTAGCATGCGCTTGCGTGGGAGCTCCGCTTGAGCAGAGTTCAATCTCATGTGCATCCTCCAGCTCACCACCTGGCGGTTAATGAGACCGTTTGTACTTCAGTCTTTAAATCATAACATTTTAGCGAAAATGCATGTGTTTGGGAAGTACTGAATATATGACTAGATAAATGAGACTTGGATTATACTGCGTGAGAGTTTGTTATCTTTTTTAAAATATTATTTTTTGGGCTTTTATGGCCTTTATTTGATAGGAAAGCTACAGAGATAACAGGAAAGCCGGATGAGAGAGAGTGGGGGATGACATGCAGCAAAGGGCCCCTGGTTAGACTCGAACCCGGAGCCGCTGCGACGAGGACATATAGCCTCTGAATATGAGTCGCGCGCTCTACCAACTGAGCTACCTGGCACCACAGATTTGCTGTTTTTAAATGGACCCCACTAAACTGAATTCATAAATAATATTTGACTTTTAGTGGATTCTCTCTGTGTCTCCAAACATTTTCTTCATCAATTCAAGGTAACACGCAGTGAGTATCTGATATACAGATGGTCCTTTTGCAGGTTCAGTATTCTCTTAAAAGCCCTACAAGTCGGGCTGCTCCGTAAACACAACCAGCAACCAGAGAACCAAGTCTATTTCCAGAGGTGCATCATTTTGAAGCTAGGAGAATCCCTGCTTTCCAGTACTGGCCACTTGATGGATGTGCCAATGAAACAAAGTAGGCTGTATGATAACAGATGATTTATAGACTTTTCCTTCATATGTAGTGCTGAAGGGAGATTTTCACTCTCTGCCCGAAACTCATTATTTGTCAAACTAACTAGAGTTACCAAGAACCCACTGAAGGCTTTAGAAAACCTTGGAGAAATCTGAACAAGCAGCCAATGCAATCTCCTCCTGTGCATGCTGTATAACAAAGGTGGCTAAAATAAAATAACTGTAAAATGCAAACAACACCAATGTCATAAATATAAGAACAAGTCGACTGGTTAACAATGCCGCAGTGTAGCACAAACCTGTAGACCCTACTTGCTCCAAGAACTATAATCTGAAACTTTCTGTTGATAATGGAAATCTGACTCAAAATTGCATGCAGTTTGATGACACAGCATGAAATGGTACAACAACAAAAACATATGACTTTTTGCTCTCCGCCTTTACGTGTTCAGAACTTACATTGCGCTTTTTGCTGTGCATAGTCCAGCCTGAGGTATCCAGTTCTTTGCCCTTCTTGTCCTTACTTTCCTGTTGCAGGTAGTCACTGGGGACACAAAAATTAATGACTTTTTATACACTTTGATGGCTCATAAAAATCTATTTGCAGGAGTTACATTTAGCTCTCCGAATACGAACACACACTCGACAATCAAACATATCTGACACTGAAACTTACAACAATAATCTGCACGCTTCATCATTGCTCCCTCCCATGGAATCAAAGTACATGATAGCCTTTTTGCGGAAATCCACCACCTGAGAGCAAGAGTTGTACAATGAAGAAAAAAAGACTTTCTCTCTATCTATATGTCCCAAGATTTTTATACTCAGGTACACAATTATATCTTCAACACTTACAGAGAGGCACCAGTGCACCCCCAAGTGGACAGGGACCAGCAGGATGTCTTTAGAAAAAATGTCTGTCTTTTTGGTCCAGCGGCGGACCGCCGAGTAGCCGCTGCTGCGCAGCTTGGGATAGAAAAAAGTGTTGAACGTATTGACCGATGGCAGACTGGGATCCTTGCTGCGCTCCACTAGCAGGTTCATGTAGAAGTTGATCACCTGAGAGGTGAAGTAAAGAGAGTTTCAATTAACAAGCACAACTGCGTGGCTCAGGTGTGCAACAATTGCTACATTCAAATTACAATCATGGGCATGTATTCTTTTATATTATAACATATACATGAAACAAAAGAGGAGTAAACTCATGGTGCAAATTGAATGCCTGCTGGTAGTTCACATCTGTCAGATGTTAACATGTACTCACCTCATCATTGAGCCAGTTGAGGTTGCTGAGGGTCTGAAGGTCTTTGCGAGTCAGGCTGAGACCAAAACCCTCACTCAAAACTTCGTGATGAGCTCCTCTCAGCGCCCTGTTCACCTCAGCCTCCATTTCCTTCAGAAAGAAACAAGGCCTTTGTTAAAAAACCCTTAGAACAGTCGGAACACCATTATTCTGAATTCTAATAGAAATATTTCTTGTCTTATTGTTTTGAACCAAAGAATGGGATAGTTGGAAGAAAAAATTATTGCTCTAAACTTCAGGTAAACACTTTAACTCTCAACTTTCAACTGATTTCCTACTTTTTAAAGGAGAAATAAGAAATCCATAAATATATAATCTCTTAATTAATAGCAAGTCTATTTGGGTGGATCATCTAAATAAATTCTGTCAATGATGAACCCCGTATACTCATTCGGGCACAATGACCACACCTCTGTGAGTTCAGGGAATTCAGGTTTCTCTTCCAAAGGCTTCGGTTCTTCTATCACAAGAGTCAAAGGAACCTCCTTCTCCAGGGGAACTCGAACATGGACCTCCACATCTGGGCTGCGCTGCCCCTCTTCAGACAAGCGCTGGGAACCAGTGACAGCATAATAAAAGTTAGTGGGATAAGGCCCAATTCCATGTCTCATTTTTACTCTACACCCCTCATTTTCAGGAGCCCCTTTGCCCCTTAGAGTTACGAGGGGTAGTGGTCAAAATGTTCCCCCGTGAAATGGGCTGCGGCAAATCGGCAACAACACCGTTACATTAGCTAGCTACTGAGACATCAGCACACTTCTGGCAATTTTGTTATTCACTACAAAGAAAATGACAGTATTACATTGAAATGACATTAAACAAAGGTAATTAATTCTTATGAAATCTTTATCCTGCCGATGATGTCTCTTAACACTTTGAAGTGTTCCTGTTCGAGGGCAACGCAGCCGAAAAACATCGCACTGCCCCTTCATCTCAACAAAAAACAGGCAACCCAACCTTAACATGCAAGATGGAGGCGTACGGGCTTTGTAGAGACTGAGCCTAGGAAGTTAAGAAACAAAAACTATGATAAAAAAGAAACAGAAAGGAAGACTTCACTGGTGTACACTCACCTGTCGCAGCAGCTGGGCAGCCAGGGCCTCCTGCTCTTCTATCTGTCTCCGTCTTTCTCTCGCTCGGGAGTCATACATACTAGTCCTACAGTGACAAAAAAATATACGTTTTTACTCCATTCAAACATAATATCAGTGAATATGGATAAACTATATAATTAAATACATTGGTGTGTGCTTACAATTCTTTGATCCATAACTCGGCTTGGAAACATGGCACACTGTAAAGACAAAATAAAATGTTATGTGTGTGAAACTGAAACACTTCAGATGACTCAAGTTTTGTTGATTTAAGTTCTTGTTTTAACGCCACCATGTATCGATTTAAATTTAGAATTTAAGTAACAGCATTCAACATGAAATGTCTGTACATCTACGTCTTTCATGCATGTATGCTTAATCACATTACAGACTGCATCACTAACGTCAGTGAAAAGTAGCTTGTGATAAAACAATGTATGAAACAAAACAAACACGGACTGTAAACAAATACTAACCTTGAGCTGTTCTGCTTTTTACCCTTTTGCTCATTTACAATAATTACAGAGTCACCATCGTGAGCTGTAAGAAAACACAAGATTGCAACCCATGAGGAAATACAGAAGCAAGCAAAGAAGGATGCACCGAATGATTTTTTTAATTGATTTATCTAACTATTGTTGTTTTAGTTAGTTGATTCATTTTATGACCAATTTATTGAATATTCTAAAGATTATTTCTTATGACCTGATTAATATAACAATTAATTTGCCCAAAAATGAATATCAAAAAACTTGTCTCATTAATATTTCGATTTTTTTTATGCAATCATCTTCTCTAAAAACAATATTAGCAGCATTTTTAAATAGGTATAATTTCCATATCACTGCTGTTTTTAATCATCATGATAGTAGGCTCCATTTATCAAATGCCGACTCAGAGAAATACTGGACCTTAAAAAGAGAAATACTGGACCTTAAAATTAAAAGGACAGCTGTGACACACACATTAATCACTGTATGTCACAGTGGCCATTTCTTTGAACTGGAAAATCAGCATTTTTACTTTAGTAAAATGGTTATGACATGGATTTATTTCATCACATATGCCGTTTAGACTTGCAAATTCGCTTTGCGTCAGTGTAAGACAAAAAAAATGACTGATTCACAGACTGTAACAGCAGTCTGCAATATAAGTTTAAGCCGTTTTCTCACTCATGCATAGCTGTTACCATGAACATAAAATACAGAACGATCATATCACAATCTTAGATGAAGCATAGTGTACGCTGGCAGCAATGCAAAATGTTTAAGTGACAACTAATTACAGAAACCTGTTGTGCATGTTGAGAATCCTGATATATTGTTTGGGTGGGGACAAAACATAGTGCTCCGGATACTGCTCTTACAAGTCGATTCCAACTTGAACCAGATTTTTTTAGTTGAAGTTTGTTCTCCGGATGAATCTATGCTTTAACCATGCACAGCTTACTTTGTGGCGAAGCGCATGTTTTGGAAATCAGCCCGTTTCTGTAACCGGTGATGTCAATTATGCAGATAATTCACTCCTGCCCTTTAGGCAAAAATTAAATTCATCTGGTTTCACATTGCATATATTTCCATTAAGTGTACACACAACTGGCTGAGAAGTCTGACCTGATGATTGTGTATCCTGAGAGGAGTTATCCTGCAGAGCAGATGGGGAGGGAACTGATGTGAGTGTAGCTGCTCTGCTGGAGCTGAGGTCCGTGTCCAGAGACCATGTCTGGGTCCCTGGCCTGCTGGAGGCCCCCACTGGGCTTGGGAGGTTGCTGGAGCTCTGGCTGGACATCCCCCTGGGACTGGGGGGGCTGCTGGGTCCCTCTGAAGTTTCTCTTGCTGCAGACCCAGCAGGGGAAGAGAACTGTAGCAGTCTGCGGCTGGTGGTCAGGAAGCTGGTGCTGATGGGAAAGTGAAAGGGACAGATGAGAGAGCAGACAATATCTAGATACAGTCCAGAAAAGAAAGTGATAGACATGGAACCATTATTATCTTAATTCAATACCCATATAAATGCAGGAAGGTTTTGTGATTGCAGTGAAGATGGATAATAGCTGGTAGTTGTAGTCCTTGCATGCCAGTTTCAGCTACAAAGAATCCATGTGACTACCCCTGAATATCCTTTAACAACTCCCAGGCAATGCAGTGTGCAACTGACACAAAGACAAGGAGTTTGGATGAAATATGTTGAAAGTGATAGTTTGGGACTTTTGAAGATATTCATGTATAGTTATTGTGTTAGATACAGTAGCAGGCTGTGAGCATGCTCCCAGTTTGCAGAAACAGACGAGGCTCGCCCCCC
This sequence comes from Plectropomus leopardus, assembly GCF_026936395.1. Taxonomy (NCBI): domain Eukaryota; kingdom Metazoa; phylum Chordata; class Actinopteri; order Perciformes; family Serranidae; genus Plectropomus; species Plectropomus leopardus. The sequence goes on along the minus strand of NC_142184.1, from coordinate 19,502,828 downwards.
ATGGCTAAGCATTACACTGCTGTTTCAAGGGGCTGATATCAAAACGATTTTGAGTAACTTTGAAAAAGACCTATCCAAAAATATATATATTTGTCTAAGTGGACACTGTGTTTGGAGTATTTTGACCGCTTTACTTCACCATCAAACAACCTTTTCCTTTGGCACTACATTTTTCAACCGTATAACTTCGGTTACTTTGAGAGAGCTGCTGCTGCCTGGACTCGGTAAAAACACATTTTTTTCTGAATCAGAAGATGTCAGCATGTCACACTTTACTGACTGTTTGGTAAGTCGTTTCATTTATTGGTAGGCTTTTAGTATAATTTTACCTGATGGCTGGGCACAGCAGCGTTCTCTGGTGTCTCTGTCATTTATTTTGCGGAGATTTTATGTAATTCTCTTGAGAAGAACATTCACTGCAAACACAGAGTTGTCGCAGTCTTGCAGGAGAAGTGTACAGAAGTGTTGATGTCTATATTCAGTGTAACTGGTCACAGCAGTTTTTATTTCTTTGTTTAAACAGCCCGAAAAAAACAACAGAAGTGTCATTTCAGTTGAATTGCATAACAGTCGGTACCAGCACTTTTTGACTCAAACAGCTGACCGCTGGCTTGATAGTTTATGGCTCAGTTGGCCTTCTGTGTAGGAATACGGAAGTTATACAGTTGAAAAATGTAGTGCCAAAAGAAAAGGCTGTGTGACTATGAAGTAAGAGAAAATACTCTGATTACAGTGTCCACTTAAGATTGATATTGATTTATTTTTTTAGGTAGGCAATTTTTAAAGTGGCTAAATACATTTTGATATTAAGCCCTTGAAACAGCAGTGTAATGCTTAGCTGTGGCGTTTGAGCCCCGCAAACCAGGGGTGCGCCTACAGCCAGCTACTGTATGTAGTGCACTGAACATACAAAAGATTCTCATACAGCCCCACTTCAAAAATCCTGAACTATCACTTACAGCTTATACGCTTTTGGAGCCCCCCGCTGGTCTGAGACTGAATTCTGACAGAACTCTTTCTGTTGTGTCCTCCTACTCTGTATTTCTTTATTCATTCCTGTAACAGTTTGAATACGGCATTGTTAAAGTGTACTGTATTTGTATGGATACGTACAAATCTCTGTGTGACCTCACGATGCCATGTGAGCTGCCGTTGTGAAGGAAAGATGACTGACCACCAGAGACCATGGTCAGAAGCTGCCTGTAGACCTCCTTCTCCTCTTCACAAACAGACTGGACAAACACAGAGAAAACCCATGAAATCAACAAAGAAGCGCAACAGTTGAGTCGGAGGGAAATACATTTGTCCTGATGTCTGACCTCCTGTGCTGTGCAGCGGGGCCTGGCACTGTGGATGCGCCCTGATGAGGTGCTGTGTGTGGGGCTCTGCACCACTTTGATGGGAAAGGTCTTCTCATACATGCTGGTGCAGGAGCTGCTCGCTGCTCCACTAGACAAGCTGCTGACACAAAATGACGGCGTGGTGGTCAAAACATCATCAACTGACAGTAGTTCACATTATTTAATGACACATCACATAACAAAAAGCAGCTTTTAAAATGGAAAAAGTTTTAACAAAAAAACAATTTTGAAGGAATACCTTGGTGTGCCATGTAGCCGGAGGTTTAGGGGCCTGCCTAGCCGTGGAGAGGGGTGCAATGTTGGAGTGAAGGAAGGGGGCAAGTTGACTGAGTGACCATTTGTTTTTGGCACTTCCCGATGTGTAGGACTCATGCACACTTGCCGCCTACAGACTTTTGATCCCAATATGGACCTCTCATTCCGCAACCATTCTAGAGTTGGGACAAAAAACAGTACAATAACAACTTCTCTCCAGCACGAGCCTTAGCAACCTCGATGCCAACGCTTATACGTTTGAAGTGATAATCAAACCTGATTTGGATGTTTTCCACTCCAGAGTCGTAGAGGGAGCAGCAAACGTCTCGTTCAGACAGTTCCTTCCAACAGTCTTAAACAAAACACATGTATGACATGATTAAATACAGAGAAACAAAGGTTTTAACATTCCTACAGTCAGGATCAAAACATTAGGTCCCTGCAGCTAAAGGCAAGTTAGACTTAAGACCTCTTAAGACTTTTTTTTTTAAATGTGACTCGGAGAAAAAAGTAAGACCAATTACTTAGAGTTAGGGACAATTTTGCCCCATGGCTTTGAAAGAGGAGATAAGGCTGGAACAATCAGAAACCTCTTTTAAATCACTTCTAAAAAACAACTTTTAGAGACTTGCTTTTATGTGATGTGGACTTTTTATTTATCTTTTTAGTCTGTCTTGATCCTGCATATAATTATGTTCATTTTTATTTTTTTGTATTAACTTTTGGTATGTATGTTATTGCTTTTATCTCTACTATCTCTACTCTACTCCACAACCATCTGTCTTCTTTCTGTCTGGCCTTAGTTCGGTATGATTGTTTGTCTATTGTTATAGTGCCTTTGGGGCATCTTGCTCCGGTTCCTCTTTTTTGTCAAAGCACCTTTATACTGTTTTTAAAGGTTCTGTAGAAATAAAGCTATTATTAACTGGCCAGTCTTCATTGAATTTGCACTTCCACATATTGCCCAGGGTACAGTGACAGTTAGCTAGCAGACATTTGATCATCTGCTCTAAATATCTTGTCCACAAATAAAATATGGGTTGTTGGTTCCGTTATCCTAACTTGACATTAATGCCGGAGCATTCAGTAAATCCTTTAAAATTAATATATATATATGTAAATGCATATGTTTTTTAAAGTTACCAGTTATTTTGAGATTTTACAATGCAATGTCAGAAAAACAATGATTCGTGAAATCTCGCTTCCCATGTTGCAGTATTTTTAAGACTTCTGAAAGCTTGATTTAAGACACTGCATAGACAATTAAGACATTTTTTACTACATTAATTTATTTAATGCCTTTGACAACTTTTCAAGGATTTGCAGGAACCCTGCATTCATTCCTCACCGGCATCCCCTCCCAGACTGCTGCTGATGTTGAGGGCTGCGGCTGGGGCTCTCCAGGTGGAGGACCAGGGGAGGCGGGCAGTATATTTCTCAAGGTAGGACTCACATTGTTCCTCATCCATGTAGCCACACTGGAGCTGTGACTCTTAACCCCTTCAGCTGCAACCTTGACTGTGTCAATAAGATCTCCTGGAGAAATTTGAGACACAAGTTTGTAAGTAGGACCCTACTGATTTAACGTCATCACATCGTGAAATGTAACAAAGCGAGTGATTGATTACCCATTCGAGATTTCTTTACGATTAAGCCATCTTGTGCGATGTTATGTCCATCTTCCAAACTAACGGAAAAAAACAGACCGATGCTTCAAACACAGAGCTGAAAATAAACATTTTCACATAATAATAAATGGCTGAAACGCTAAATGACCAGCGGGGCGATAAATGGCGTTTCTAAAGAAACTGTAGACACACTGGGATATTAAACAACTTCAAAGCAAATTGGGGCCGGTCTTTTTAAACACGCAGACTTTTGGTTACACATGGGAATAATGCTGTTGCAGTTCATACCATTCAATTGGTCTTTTCCTTCTTGTCGGACCGTCCAAAGGTGCCCGGTGTGTATCTGAGTGCTCCGCAGCTGGTACACCATTGCGAAGATTGGCCAAGCTTGTTTCTATCCATTCGTAGATTTTATTCAACATGGCTCAAAAGTTTCCGAAATAACGCCGCTGGTTTAAAAATAAATCGCTATAGCTGCTTTCAGTCTACCTGTCAATATAGTCAAACCAAGTGAAGCTAATGCGCTTCATTCGACCGAGGCAGGTTAGCTGAGGCTATTTTAAAGGCTAATACTGCTCGCAATTATCATTTTACTTTCGCAGGAAACGAGCTAATCGTTAGCTGGTTAGCTGAGAATCCGCTAGTTGCCTTGCTAGCACGCTATGCTAGCTGCCTCGCTAGCTGACGTTGTTAGCTCAACGGCTAATTTATGGAAGTATGTTTAAATTCCAGCAGGAATGCGATAAGTCGCAACCAACGTCTTGGGAAAAACCGCTACCATTTTGAGTCACACCCTAACTCATTTATATATCCTTAACGTGACTTTAAATTGCATATAAACTCGTTGAAGAATATTATCTCCCGCTTCTTCCTCATTCAAAACCACAACATGGCTGAACAGGACGCTCAACCACCGCGTGTTGTGATTGGCTGACTGGATGCTGTGAATCCCAGTGAACCCGACATCTATTGGTTGACTGTAGACTGAGGAGACCATTTAATATCACGTCACACCCGCCGGCGTTAACTTGTGAGCGCAGTTTATCACATGTACACACAACATGCACACATTTTTTGTTTTAGTTTTGGCTTGCTATTTCGGTCACTTTCGTGCCTCGTGTGTGCATTAAAATAAAGAACAACAGCCATATTACCTGCCCAAGCACCATTATAAGACCTTTATGGTGTCTAAATATGGAGCAACAACAGTATCATGCACATAGTAATAAAGCAGATTGCATACTGATTTTTTTTTTTTTTTATTCTTAATTGTTTTTTTGGGTTTTTTTTCGAAAACTATCTTAGTTATAAAGTAACTTATATATATTATTTGAATGGTTTTTTTTTATTTTGTACATAGTGTAGCCTTTTTGGGGTTTTTTTGGACCAATTATTTTTAATTATTTTGACAAATTGCAGGTATACATCTACCAATAACTGCTGTCAATATCGCAAGACATAAATATCAGAGCAATGAAAGACAGGTTATTCAAAAAACAACAACACTGGGCCTAATGACAAATGAAAAACATATTTGGCATTGTCTCAACAAATAAAATAAATAAATAATAACTTTATGCATCATATTATGCAGCCCTACTATTATGACTGGGACGGTAACAGATACAAAGAGGTAACAAAAAAGAAAATACACATGCATCTTTTTAATGTTCCTTAACTCTAACCTGCCCCTTCCCCATGTGTCTTTCTCAAACTTCTGCTACACATATAAAACGTTTCTTGCATGTGCATTATAGATTTTTTTCCAATGGTGTGTGTGTGTGTGTGTGTGTGTGTGTGTGTGTGTGTGTGTGTGTGTGTGTGTGTGTGTGTGTGTGTGATAATTATGGCATTTGTGGCAGCAGATGTTTTAATCACACCAGCCAGCCACAAATAAATGAATGTGTGTGGGGAAACCTGACCCCATACAACCTCACTTTAAAAAAATTCTTAACTGTATCTTTAAGATGACTTTTGCCCTATGAAGAGTGGCTTACTTACAGTTTACCTAAATTAATTTCTTTAATGGAGTTTCATGAGTAACAAAGAATAAAAACAATGGTAATGTGGAGGCATTAAAGGATATCATTATTTATTAAATCAGAGAGACCCAGTGAGTCCATTCATACACATTCACCCTTTAATCAATCAATACAGTAACACCAATGCTCCACTGAAAAGCTCTAAAAACAATATTCTGCATCAATGTCATCAACTAAAGGTAATCCAAGGCCTCTTTAGACGACTTGTGAATTAACTACGAGCTTCAAACTCACCATTTTAAATAACACACTTTCCGAAATATATCATTCTGTCATAAAAAAATAAACTTCAGATGTCATGAAATATAGCATTCAAGCCCTTCCACAAACACAGGCCTTATCAAAAGTTAGAGTAAATCCATGCATGTTTGGCACTGTCATGTTTATATTCAATTACCATGTGTCACCACTTCAAACCACTCAAGTTTAAATAAAATTAAGACCACTAACTAAAATGCCAATAATCAATGTTAGCATTTCATGTTCAAACACACATATTAGAGAAATAATATATTAATAATAAACAATACAACTATGTGAATGCAATGGTTGAAAGCCTCAGAGTCAAATGGAATAAAACCAACACATACAGTTTACATTAAATACGAGTAACTAGGCAGTGATGAGCAACAAGTAGCAATGAGAAGCAACATCCTGAATCCAAGAAGTAATATTTGCAGATTGTCATTCAAAAGAAAACGGAAAAAAAGGTTCCTACCCCTCAAAAACAATGAAGGGGTTTGTTGTAATTCACAGTATTGAGACAACATTGGACATGCTTGAAAACACAGGAAAAGTCACATTTGTATTAAATTTGTGCTTTCAGTCACTAAATAAACACCCACAGCAATAGCCCAAAGATGGGATGACTATTATTGGTAAAGTTCGGGCTTTTTAAGAGTCATGCAGAATGTATAATAGATCTCTTAAAGAGCAATGACATCTGTTGTTTTCAGGGCATTTGTGACATCTAGGCAGGCATTGACATAAAGACACCCAGCTTCAGGTAAAACACTCACAGCATGTTTTTATCTACATTAAATGGAGGAAGATTACGGATGGTTTCTCGCTGGTAAAGCTATTAAACTAATCCCATAACGTGGTTAGGGTTCACAGCATGCTAGAGAAGAGGGAAAGCTTGTTGATTTTGGATGTCAATGCTGACATACATCTATGTACATGTATAGCTGTACAAAATATTCACAATGTATTTGTGGCCATGTCAGTATCAGGCAGAAAAAAATAATTGAAAGCATTGTTGTCACAATCACTACAATTTTAAAAGACTCTTATCATGTCTGCCTCAACTCCCATCCCTCGTCTGTAGTTAAGAAAGGTGGGGCGATGGTTTACTCTTGTTTTGTTCCAAAGATTTGGAGGAAGAAGGAGAAGATGTAGATGATATCTAGGTAGATGTTGAGCGTGGCGAAGACGTACTCTTCTGGACTCATGGTGTAACGCTTGTTCCCCATGAGGAGCTGGGTGTCAAATGCCAAAAACTGCAACAGAAAATGAAACACCAAGTTATGTTTTTCCTATTAATTTCTGATTCTAAGAGCCAATAACATTATCATGTCTATCAGTAATGGCTGAACAGTGTCTATACTCTCACCATTGTAAACAATATGGCTCCCAATGCAGCATAGGTGGCATCCAACCAGGGTACCTAAATGGAGAAAAAAAGGCTTGATTAGATGTGATGCTGGTGTTTAGATCATCACATGAAAGGTTCACTATGTAACATCTGAACAGACCACAAATACATCACAAACAATTTCTCTTTAAATGGATCAAAATAATATACAAAATATTGATATGACAATGTATTTAATCAAAATTAAAACAATTACAAACTTATATTATCATATTGTAGGCCTTAAAAGCCTCAAAAGAGTGCCCCAAGAATGAGTCTTAAAAAACCTGGACATAAAATAGCAATTCAGTACCTGCTGTTCCCTCATCTTAAAGTCAGTGAGGTTTTTTAATAGGTTTTTGGTTAGGTGTCTTAAATAAGGTCTGTGGTTAACACAAGTTTAAAAGACTTTCACGCTTTGATCTACGACATTAAATACATCACTTGTGAACTTTGAAGCTTTTATGTGTCTTACGATAAGCGATTAGTAACAGGAGTCTACAGAACGTCATCAAGCCAAACCACACACCAATCAAACATATCTTTACAGCCTTATTTTGGTGGCGATGGTCAATCATGCCACTGTTGTGTAGTTTGTTTATAGCCTAACATTAGCTTTTTACTTCTGGCGATTGCATTTAGGCTTCAAAAATCCTTAAAGTGGTGTTCATTGAGATTTTCTTTCTGAACAAAACATGTAAGTATTATAAATGTTTGTTTTCCACGGGGCTTTTTAACACTTGCATTTCGCTGAAGACTGGGATTGCTAATTGTTGGGGACAAAAATGTCTCTCATTTGATTATCATATTAAAAGAAATGGCATATTAAATAATGTACTGAAAGTATTTCAAATACACAAATACATGCACTGAAAGTATCTTTTTACAAATTGCATCTTACTTTTTCAGTCCAGAGATTTACAAAATACTCAAAAAGTTTTTTAAATACATTTTTAAATACATTTAGCTGAATTACTACCTCTCAATGCATATGATGGTCCAGTTCTGAAATATAAGTCTGCATGAGTCTTATGTCAAGTATTTGTCAAGACTATATTTTACAGACATTGAACGCAACTACTATATAACCTGACTGTCTGAAAATCCTCCACAAACCAGTCTTGCATTACACACACAACTGATGTAGCTGCTTGCTTTGGATGGTTATACTTACGTATTGAAAAGGAAGGACGAGCGCCAGCACCAGTCCAGAGATGAACATGACCATGCAGAAGACAAAGAGCACGCCTTGGTATGATGTCACATCAAACTGGATGGAGAAAGCGCACAAAATAAAACCTATGTTAATCTAACAGCATGAAAAAACTGACACACATCATTGAATTTTACGTCCAATCATGTATGTAATATATCAGCAAATAACTTAAGTACAGTTATGGAAAAATGTCATTTTTCTCACCTTAGTGTGGAAGCTGAAGACTGTGACCAGGAGACAGACTGCTGCTGTGATGCCCAGACACATCACCACTGACTTGGTGTTGTAGAAGCTATTCAGACAAATAAAATGCAAACAAAATTTACTGATAATGTTTCAAAATATTCAAAACAGAGTACACAACATAATTTTACATATCATTGGCCACACACACAACCTCACACACTGTAAAGAAAATACATTATTTGGATGCAGCAACCATCACAAGGAGGTTTCTAAAGCAGAAAGGAAGTGACAATGCAAAGTAACACAAGACATAAAAGTTTACCTGGACAACATCCCTGTCATGTAGGAGAGTGAGAGGGTCTGTAATGGGACATATGACAGTTATTTTCATTATTCATATAAATGTAATGTTAATAAACAATTACTGAGAACACATAATGTCAACAGTACACCGACTTTTTAAAATTTTTTTTAGTATAATCTCCTATTTGGATTTTATCCGCTCGTGTTGCTTAACTATATATAATGGACATCTCTTCGGACATTATCCCTTACATGCCTAACTTTACCTGTAATGTACATATGTCAGTCAACTACAATGCTGTATGTCTTTAACTGTATATAGTGTATTATTGTTTAATATTCTAGGATGCACAATAACATGAGGCAAAGGGGCTGAAAACTAGCCTTACAGCTAGTTTTCAGCTGAATTTATATTTTATTGAATATTGATTAATCTATGTTGTCCCGTTTTCAAACAAAACATAAATGTAATAATGTGAAAATGTTGTGACTAAATAACAGAACCACTTATGAAATCTATCAATAAATTTGTTTTGGATCATTTTAGCTGTCACTTTCCAATCACTGGTGGAGTGAAAGTTACACGCTGACTAATTTTGGTAGTCTATGAATTTAATGTTTGCAACGGTAAACCTCAGTATGTATGATTTGAAAATTCAGTTTATACATGAAAACTTTAATAAAAAACACAGCAAATATCTGTACTTACAAAGACACAAAGCAGAATCAGATTCCATGGAAACTGTCTCCTGTAAAGTGATGACAGATTAGAGTTTAAAGACTGTAGGTGATGTACTTCTTTTTAAAAATGTATTTCATTTAAAGACTGTTTTCCATACCTTGGTGCAGAGCAGCAAGATAGGGTCAGATATGTCACAAAGAATACAGCGCTGTTAAAAAAAAACCCAGAAATATTATTAGATTTTGAGTTAGATAAAAGTGGCATGAACCAAAAATGTACAGAGTAACTGTATATTACAGACTTGACAGTGACAAATGCTGTTACTTACTAAGAGGCCCAGTACCAGCCAGGGTTGGTTTGAATGTAGTCCTTCACTGGGTCACTGCAAGTAACATGGTCTTATTTAAGAACACTACCCAATGAATATGATTCGAACTACTTGGTCAATATTGTCAAACACGAAAAAAAAAAGGTTTAATACACACCAGAATGTGAAAAGAGCCACAATAGCGAGAGTGACCAAAAGCTGGATCATCAAGATGGCATACACCTAAAAGAGAGAAGTTAGACTGAAAAAATGTTGCATAATTAAACATGCACTGATATGTGATGGTCAGGCATATAAAGTTTAATAATGTTCATATAGATTAAATTACGAGTCATACACAAAATTCACTACAGTGCTATTATTGTGATCAATGCGATGATTAAGCTTTTGATACCTTACGGATAAAGACCCTCCTGATGTTGCGATCATCCCAGGTGAACTCTGTGAGCATCTCGACATCATTGTAGCATGGAGCACTGGTGCCTGTCGACCAACACATTTATTTAAGACGTTTTGCTGGTGCATTTTTCAAACCATCATCTGTCATCCCATCACTACCACTCAATCCCAAAACATGATAAACATCACCTGCACCACATGCATTTGTAAAAGATAATGGCTCACTAACTTTATGATTAAATATAGGAGGGTAAGGTGTTGTCATACCCGCAGTGGCTTCCTCATAGCTGGGAGGAGCTGGTGGCACTAAAGCTTCCCCACTGCAAGAACCGTTGGTGGTCTTGTTTGCAAGTGACAGCTGATACAGTGACACAAAAGATGAACAATTTGTTATCTTTTAGTCCATATTATGTTACACATTTTTGGTTAGAGTAAATCAATAATTAAAGGGGAAAAAAACATACATTAACCAGAACTTAAAAGAAATACTGTAAAAAATGTCAGATACAAGTCTACCAGTGTTGCATAATTATACTGCTAAAGGTAAATATTATCTAGTGTGATACACATGCACATGCTTTTCCCCTGAAAATATAAAGTAGTAAACATTTATTGTGGAAATCACAATATAATATGCAGAAGGCCCCACACCTCTCCTACACAGAAGAAGACAAACGGACTTAATGGTGGTTTGCCTATCTTTTGTTGTATTTTTGTGCCTGATTTTATTTTGTGCCTTTTTCAGTCATGTTTGTCTCTTTGTAGTCATTGTGTGTCATAAATCATCACAATCATCGTGATAATAATGCACTGCCTTTATATAACACGTGCCATAAGTTAAAGGGTACTTGACCTGCAGGCTACCAGATATGCAGCCAAAGCATGTAACCCCCTTTCATAATGCGCAGCCTCTGCCCTACCATCAAGTATTTTGCTCCGTATATACTTCAGATCATGCCTAATAACCTTGGTGAACATGACTTCTTTCCCACCAAAAGTTACTGTGCCATACACTTTCTTTCGGACTGCATTTTCAACCTGCCACCTACAAAGAGAAAACGGTTGTCATGGTGACGCAACATGGTAGAACAGCCTGTGACGCACTTCATTCACATAAACTCCGGCAACCCTCAACTGCTTATACTGAACACCACAAAAATTAGGCCATATCAGCATGAATGAAAAAAACAACAACATCAGGAATAAGATACCTTAAATAAATCACTCTATGAAACAGCTGCTGTGCAGCTAGATTAGGTCCTCTGTAGGAAACAAAACCGGTTATTATAGTCCAATGTTCCATTTATCATTCATTAAAACGGATTTATCTGATGGTTTTCACAACAGAATAGCCAACATTGGCACGACAGTGAGACTAAAGAGAGACACGCATATCAACTGTTATGTAATATTAGTCTAGGCCCCATCTAGAAAACCTAAATATAGACCTGTTTCGTTTGTCGCAATTAACGGTGGAGAAGGATGACAAAATCAAGTGAATGACATTGTGCGAACTCATACCTTGCCCTGTGTCATGATGCCAGTGTGTCGTCCTGCAGTCTTGTTCTGAATGCCAGACAGTCAATGGGGCTCTGGTGTCTCCTTTCTTGATAACGTAGTTCTTGCGGAGCCTTCAGCTGAAAGACTGACAGCTGTGAGAGAGGACTGGTAGTGCTCTTCTTGTCTGCTCACTCTGGACACCCTCTGACGATTTAGTGATGTAATCCCAAAACAACGCAGTTAAGACTCGTGCAGATACCCCTCCCTCACCCACAGAGGGGATGTTCTAGCAGCATCCAGGTGAAGCTGCACCATAGAGAAAAGCTGGGACTGTACCACAGCAGCAGAGGAAACGGGGAGGATGGATGCCTGCATGATGCGTTTTGGGGAGAGGAGTCCAGAGAAATCTGGAAAAATGGTCTGCAGCAAAAACTAGGAGAGAGAGATTTACAACATGGGTTTATGTTAAATTAAAAAAAAAAAAAAAAAAAGTTGATGAATTAAAAAAAGACTCAACTTGCATTCAAATTACCTGAAACACAGGTGGCTTATTTTCAGTACATGTGAACCATTTACAGCTGTAACTTTTAAATTAATTTCCATTATTATTTATATTGTACTTCTTTAAATGATTGGTGAATGATAATGATTGAAGATAACACGCAAGTCTCACACTCTGTAGTGTAACTGTATTAAATTGCACTGTCCCTTTCAAATAAAATAAAAAATAAATAGACTGACAACTGACACACACACACACACAATACATATATATAAATATATATATATATAGAGAGAGAGAGAGAGAGAAAAAATATATAAATATTTTCAAGAGCGACCTGGCCAAATATCGAAAATGATTGATACACAGCAAAGCTGGTCATAACAAACAAATAAATATTATTTATGTACAATATTTGCACTTTTATTTAAAAGTGAAAAAAAGCACAAATGTGATAAGACAATACAGAGAAAAAAGATCTTATAGATGGTCCAGAAAAAGCATTCAAAGTAAAATGACCAACTGATTTTTCCTTTCTACTAAAAACACAACACACAGATGCTGAAAAAAAGACAACTTGAGGAATTATTGTAAGAAATGACATTCAGATTCTGGTCTACATGCTCTTCATCTTGTTATCTTTGGATATTCACTGAGCTCTGTAAACTATTTTCAAGTCTGTTTTTAAAAATATTATGGAACTACTATCTGACTGATCGTCATACTGACATGTGAAATGAATAATATCCTGCCCAAAACATCACCCTGTCTGTGGACACAATGAGGCAATAACATGTTACCTGGAATAGTTTATGAAATGAGATAGAAGTTTTGGACACTCGTAGTTACACTGTAAAATCTGACAAGCTGATCTTACTTAAAATAATCTTGGAAAACAACTGCCTTGGAAAAGTAAAGTAAATATAACTATTAATTTATGTTTACTTTATATAAAATCAAGTTTACTTAACATTTAGCTGTATTTATGTAATTTTCTGAAGTTGTTGTAACTTAAAAATGACAAGTGGAGTTACCTCGTTCTTCTAAGGTGCAAATGCAGTAAACCAAGTTAATCTGACTTTATTTGATCATTACAAAGAGGATTTTGCCAATGATGAAGTTCGGATATCAGCAAGTTCTGTGTTGTTAACATGTTTTGGAATATACAAATATGACGGACTAGTTACATGGCACAGTATACTTGATTTACTTCAGTTGCTAAAACCTAGAAAGATTGATATGAATAAACTTGTCATTTTTAAGTTGCAAAAAAAAAGTAAATGTAGCTACATTTTAAGTAAACTTAATAATTAGATATAAAGTAAACATAAATCAAGACTAACAGTTATATTTACTTACATTGTTTAAGGCAATCACTTTTCTAGATTTTTTAAGTAAAATCTACTTGTCAGATTTTACAGTATAACTTGAAAAATGAAGGTCTAAATGTTCCCAAAGCATCCCTGCACAGACAGGATTTGTAAAAGTCTCTCCCAAAAGACAACAAAATAGTAACAAGGCAATAGATGAAGAAATTAAAATTCAGTTGAATTTTAATCTACCAAAACACCTCCTTTGGATTTTGATTTCCTTCGCTGATACATTTGGCAAAATATAGACTTATTACTATTCCAGCGGAACATATGAGGTCTCTTTACTTTTCGTCACACAGAACTGTCACATTACATTTGAAACCAGTCAAGCATAAAAAGGAAAATGTGGTCCTTTTCCTCAGAACATCTCCCCCTCCCCTCTGGTTCCTTCCAGTCTCAGGTCTATGTCGTTTCTGCCCAGAGTGAACAGGCTGACGACCGCCATTAGAGCTGCCAGCATCATAACTGCACAGCCTCCAAACATGTGTCTGGTGCCGCTGCCCTCCTCCCCTCCACCTGTTCCTGAGATCTCCCCGTGAAGTGCCAGCAGCCCCAGGCAGGCCAGCAGGTGCAGAGGCAGTCTGAACCAGGCAAGCACACCGGCCCGCTTCTCCTCTGGGATCACCCTGCCCTGGAGAAAGCTGACTGCAGGGAAGTAGAGCCCACAAGCTAACTCAAGCAGCAAGAAGGCCAGGAAGGATTCATGAGGTCTGGGTTGACCTGGAGCAGTGGAGAAGGTCAGCATGAAAAAGGAGAAGAAGGCCATCAGCACAGCCAGGCAGAGAACATGGCCAGGCTGCAGACGGTAGCGTGTGGAGGTGGCTAGGCGGTAGAGCAAGGAGCCGGCCATGCTGGCAGCCATCAGGCAAGAGAATACTATTCCTAAAGGAGGCCCATGAGGGTCGAGTACTGGGGTCCACAGGAAAACAAAAATGTAGAGGACACTTTCAAACAGAGCTTGCACTCCCCCTAAGAGCATGACTCTCTTGTCTGACAGCAGGCAGCGCAACCCATCATGGCAGCTACGTGAGAAACGGGCCCTCGCAGACAAACGGGTCACACCTCCATTTGGAGTCCCAAGGAGTAGTTTTTGTTTGTCCCCTTCAGGAACTTCTTCAGCCTCCTCTTTGCCCCAGTCTGTTAGCACCACCCAGCCACAGCCCATCAAGCAGGGGACAGCCAGGAGAAAGGGAGCCACGGGCCCCAGGTGGAGCCATTCAGCCAGCAAGTTAGCTACCAGCCCTGCTCCCACAGCGAGTCCGTGATTCCAGGTAGCTGCTTTGGTGAACGTATTGGGGATCCACTCCTTGGGAAAATCATGGACGTCTACGTGACGGTGCACGTACCAGGCTTCAAATGTGGTGGTGAGCAGGGATGTGGACAGACCCCCCAAAATACGACCCACAATCAAAACAAAGTAGTCTGTGGACAGCTTTGTGAGACAACAAGCAGAGTAGGCCAGGCAGAAGAGAAGACATGTCTGTCTGCGGCCCAAGACTTGAGGGAGCCAGCCTGAAAAAGGAGCAAACAGAACACAGGAGGCCAGGCCACACACATATAAGATGGCTATTTGAGATTCCAGGAAGCTGTAGTGGCGGTACAGTTTGTAGAGGTAAGGACCCTGGAGCCAGTCTGCCCACAAAGCCAATAGGTATGCCCGGAGGAATATACTCTGGAATCGACGGAAAACTGGGTTGGCTGTGGCAGTAGGAGCAGACTGAGGTGGGGTGAGGCGGCGTGCTGCCAACTCAAGGCCAACACACAGGGCGAGAAGGAAAATGATGGCAAGATATGCTGTCACCAACATGATGTGATAAATTGCACCCACTTGAGATCAAATCTGGGGTCCTGGGTTGTTTTCAGCTCTTTTCTTTCTATTTCTCAGCACCTGTGGAGAGAAACAGTGAACAAAATGTATATTCAGAGAGAAAAACATTTACATTAGGGACTTGACTTTATGAATGAGAGGATAAGGAAAATAAAGTTGGAGTTGAAGGGGTGGTGCAAAAAAGGGAAGGCATATCAAATCATTTTTAAGCACTGGGGAGGGACTTGTGTTTTGTATTAAGGCTTTGGGGGATGCCATGCAACTGAAAATGGCTGTTTCTGCATTTCTTTTAACAGATTACAAATCAAAATTACAGAAACTGTAAAAACTAAAATTATCTTTGAACTTTCAAACTTCCGACACGTGGGATGAGCGATAACTCAGAAAAAAATGAAACCAAACTTAAGCTTAAATTAGTGATATATAATCCAAATTACTTCATTTTACGTCTTAAAATTTTACCAAAACTAAAATGTTTGTACTAACCAGCTTGCACGACTATAGTGACAAAAAATGGTGTTTTTTCTACTCCAGAACTTCATCTTTAACTTTTAACTTTAAACATTAAAGGTTAGGTTTTCAAATCTAAAACAATTTTACGGTGGAGGGAGAGTCGTGCATTTTCCAGGGTAAAGAAAAAATATTTATTGATTCGGAAAGAGGCAAAATTAAAAAAATAAATAAATGAAATCATACCCCCGCCGCCCCCTGCTCGAACAAATAAAAACCGGTCCCTTACCACCAAATACGTTGGTAACTCACCATGTCGGGTCGAAGCTAACTTTGCTAATACACTTTAATTTTCAGGAATTTAGTTAACTACTCAACAAAAACATTAACCAGCTAAGGCAAGAAAGTATTGAGTTACCCGCATCAGTAACGTAAAGCTTGGCTTGTGACAGTTCAGCTCTGTTTATTTAAACACGTAGGCTGAAAATGTCCTATGCTACTGCTGTTTCGCTAGCGCTAGCCTCCAAGCTAACCTGCTACTGACGTTAAGATAAAATCGTTGTAACTTGCGACACTATCCTACCACATGTTTCCCGCTATATTGGGACATATTATATGATATATCTTACCGTGCCGGTTGACAGCGGTCCCATATTAGATACACGACGTAACGAAGTGACAACAGTAAACATATCTATCGCTAGCTGATGGTGTATGTTAGGCTACATAGCTAACAGACAATTTACTTCCGGGATCCGGGATCTACTGTTTCACCACTAGATGGCGTCACTGCTTTTCTGTCTGAGCTCCAGGGGAAGGAGGAAGTTGCTCCCACACCTCCCTTGTTGCAATGGCTCACTCTTAAGGTTGGATTTGATTCACCAATACACAGGTCGATGTATGAAGTAAGTAGTTTCTGAAAAATATGTGTAGTTTTCCATGTTTGATGATGAAATTCACACACAGACTCCATCAATATGATGATACAGACAACATGCTACAGCAGGGAACTTGCTTTTCTTGGGAGGGATACCTTTGCAAAATGACCAGTCGCAGCAGCCCCCATATGTTTCTAGGATTTTAGGACATTTATAGGCTTTTGAGAACATGTCTCAAGGATTTTAGTATGTTTTTATGATTTTAAGAAATTTCTATAAATTTACGACATTTCTTGGATTGGGATTTTAGCACTTTTCTAGGATTTTAGCACATTTCTGGGATTCGAAGGACATTTCCAGAATTTTAGCACGTTTCTAGGATTTTAGGACGATTATAGGATTTTAAGACATTTCTTGGATTTTTGGACATTTTTAGGATTTTAGGATATTTCTTGGATTTTAGGACATTTTCAGGATTTTAGGATGTTTCTTGGGCTTTAGGACATTTCTAGGATTTCAGGGCATTTCTAATATTTTAGGACATTTCTTGGATTTTAGGACAGGGGCTTAGCTAGGACCTCTATAGGGAGTTTGGGGGATCATGTACTGGTACTTTTTTGATAAACAAGCCCTTTTCTCATGCTATTTTATGCACTCTGGCACCTTATGTTTTCTAAAAGTACAAAAACAATTCCTAGTGTGAATCACTTTATTATTATTGTGAATTAGAAAATGGTTGGGGGCCAACTGGCACCTTATCAGTGCCACATTTGGCCTGTGGGACATGAGTTGAGCATCACTGTGCTACAGGCTAATGACAATGAACTACTGTTGCTACACTCTGTCTGACCTAGATTTTTAGCTATGGAGGCAGTCCACCCTCTAAGTGACTTTAACATGCAATCCCCCACAACATATAGACTGTAAACTTGTCTCAGATAGTGACAATTTGCATTTAATCAATGCACCCTTATGTTGCATTAATTTGTGAGATCCACACAGTCCTAACCAGTAGTGGAAGAAGTATTCACATCCATCTCCCAAAGCTCCACTGTATGGGATTTAGAGGGACATATTGGCAGAAAAGGACCATAATATAATAAGTTTGTTTTCTTCAGTGTATAATCACCTAAAAATAAGAAAGGGTTGAGACCAAAGGAGAGACAAAACCAAAACACAACAGGCACACACTAAACACACAAAAGTGACTAGAAAAAAATAAACAAAAATTACACTCACGCAGGAACACAGGAGTCACCTAGGGCTGGTTGTGATACTTCTATAGCCTATTTACAGTGCAGGTAGTTTAGATTAATGGGGAAGGAAAGTAAAAAAAGAAAAAAAACATGCGTGCCTTTGTGTTGTATCCAATAATTTTACCTCTTTAAGCCTCAAAAAATTATAGAAAAGAAACCATCTCAAATGTTTGAAAGGAAACGTGTCTTTGGTGCTTCCTTGTAAGAGGTCACATGTCAAAAAGATTGGAAAACAGTGGTTTGATATATAATTGTAACATTGTATTAGGCTGCATTTTATAAGATTATCATATGATTTATGTAAAATCTCAATCTACAAAGTAACTTGTATCTATGGCTGTCAAAAAATAGTTGTAATAGCAGTAGAGTAAAAAGTACAATACTAAAATGTAGTTGAGTAGAAGTATAAAGCAGCATAAAATGGAAATAGTCAAGTTAATTACCTTAAAATTATACTTAAGTACACTGCATGTGTAAATGCACTTCATTACTTTCCACTATTGGTCCTGACTACATGGTCTTTTCTACATTTTACCTGAATGGAAATAAAAGAATGACACAGAGGTAGAGTAATACATAATTTTAACTTTATATCATCATATCATTTCTATTTAGGAAGAAAGATTTACAAAATGTACAAGATGTGCTCAATCAGCCAAAATCAAACAAGCAGACAGTGAGAAGACCAATCAAATACGATCTCTCACCCAAAAATATCTCTTGTGTTTGTATGACAAACATTGGGGGCAGAGGAAGGGTGCATGTGGAGTGAGTGCTGGTGATTTCAGGGATTATGCTGGTTGGTTGGTTACATCATCTGATAGCAGGAAGTGCATCCAAGACATCTGAGAATCCCTACTACATATTCTCCTGTGCAAAGCCCCCTTGGCATGGCCAAACCCCCACCTATTACAGGAAGGTCAGTACATTCTTCTTACCACCGAATTCGTCCGATCTGTCACATCAGTTCAGTCACCGATACATAGACATTAGGATAACATAATATTTACAGCAACAAAAATAAAGGAACTACAAAACCCAACATGCATGGGGCATCTCCATCAGTCCAGATGTCGACGATATAGTGACACAGACACAATGTTTTTGTGAAATAATATAAAATGCCGTTAACTTATGAAGTTGGCATATTCAAACCCAAGGTGTGCCAAATGTTTTATGGAATCGAATCAACAATAGTAAGAGACATAATGCATCCTATTGTGTACAAGTGACACATTAAAATAGTGGTCTCATTCCAGTACAGATGGTATGTTTGTGAAACAGTGATACACAATTACCTTAATATTTCAGGTTCTGCTATGTATTATATACAGGTTCCCTTTCTCTTAAACACAGACTGACAGAGTCAATCATCACTAATGGTCCCTAAGTATAATAACTGTCTTTCAGCTGCTGCTTAGTGATGGCCTGTTGATACTGTACGGCTTAAGGAATAAACAGAAGTGACCTGGCATTTATTCAGTACAATGGATATAATGAGCAAGTGCACAAATGATTTGTCCAAAAGGGTTACGCTAAATCTACATGGTAATTTATTTTTATCGGAACGTCTGTCAAGAGGTGTTGAGGTTTATGTGTATACATGAGTTTGTATGTGTGTGTTTATCCGTCCCAAAACATAGCATGAAGATCAATAGTGAGTCAAAAATATGTTCGCTACTGCCCTCGTTCATCCCAAAAAACACTCCTCAGATTGCACCACTCCTTTTCTCAATTTTCAAGGAAGTCCTCTCCTTGGAAGATGATATCTGTGCAGGTGTGTGTGTTTGTGTACTGTATATTTTTATGTAAAACAGTTTGTGTCTGTGTGCTCTTTGAACATGCGGCCTGCTCAAGGGTCGATCCGAAAGGCCAACAGTTTGTCGGAGTGCAGATTGTTGAGGGTGCGCAGGTCCGGCAGGCGCAAGAGGAGTTTGGGGAAGAGGGCGGAGTCATCTGGGCGACGGCGAGTAATCAGTGACCGCAGGGCACGGATAAGACCCTCCTGTAGCTGTTCCACAGCCCGCATGTCTGAGATGCCAGAGCGATCTGAGGAGCACAGAGGATGTCAGTGTAAGTGTTTGAAAGACACAGTTACTACATAATTGGGTCATTCACAGTCACCGCTCTGCAGCTTTTGTCACTGTTTTCCTACTCATCAGTTTGCCTCTCTCACCTGCAGAGACCAGCACCACAGCCATAAAAAGGGCCATCTCATCAGGCTCAAGCCCCAGGGAGCCCAACTTCTCGCTGAACTCAAACATCGCATCCAGCAGAGAGCCCATGCCCAAGGCCCGCAGGGTGGACAGGGGGTAAGTTTGGCCATTTAGGAAGGTCACTGTACGCTCCTCAGCATTGAACAAGGTGCAGAACCTCACCATCAGAACCTAAACACACATGAAGCAGAAAAAAACACACAGAGGTAAGTTTGAGACATATGCGTAAAAAAATTAATACATACGGACTCACAAATAAGAAGATACATATTTTACATATTTTAAATAAATCATCTGAAATGTGTGTAATTACCTGGAAGGTGCCTGATTTGAGCAGCATGACCTGGTCTTGTTGGCTAAGCTCTTGAAATCCTGGGATGCCCTTGGCAAACTCTACCACCTCCTTGACTGCAGGAGTGAAACACTGCGAGAAGGATTCCCATATCTCCTGACTTGTGCGCTCCGCCCCTGATACAGGCCACGCATTGAGAGGACAGGCCTTAGAGGAAGACAAAAAACATAGAAAAAAAATCATAAGTTGATGGTCAGAGAAAATATACCACAAGAACTTTGATCTAATGATGTATGCTTCCTGCACTTACCAGCACTTTAGCCCCTGGAGCTAATTTCCATGGGCAGGACGGCTGGTTCTGGGTATTTCCTGCATTGCGGAAACTGTTTTGATTGGCGGAGCTTCCCCTTTGAGAGGTTGTACTGTTGGATTGATCCTGATTCTGATTTGTTGACACTAGGTAGGTGTAGCGATTGTTGTCCACATTGTGGAATGTATGTTGGTTGTCATTAGGGGCAGCTGGGCAGAGGGGGGTAGAAGCAACAGGGCACGACTGATAGCTCTGGGCAGGGGTGGGATGAGAGGAGACTTGGGTGAAACTGGCATCCTGAGAAAAGGGACATGTGTTGTTGTTGTTGGTGGTGGTGGGGATGTTAGCCCTCTTGGCTGCTCTCTCCTGGCTGTTGTTGTTGCTGCTGGTGAAAATGTCGCGGTAGGCTCTGGAGATGGCTCCAATGGCCTCCTTTGAGTTGCCATCTTCTGGGCTGCTGAGAGTGTCCCTCACTGAAGATGAGTCCATGTCCATGGCAGCCGACTCATTTAGGCTGTTCATGTAGCTCTGCATCTCGTCCAGAAGTCGCTGCTTCTCTCTCTTGGGGATGCGGCCAAAACGCACAGCTGGGGAAGACAAAAGCAGAGAGGACAGATCAGCTCTCAGTCATTGTGACAGCGTTGATAGCCTGTATATGCTGGACACGATTTGTGCTCTATGTTTTCAGAGTTTGTTTTTCACCTGGATAAAATGCTCTCTGAAATTACACAAAATTATAAAGATGCAAATGACAAATTTAAATGACACCCAAGATAAAATGAAATTCTTTAAGATCAAGAGGCAGGTGCATCCTCCCTACTAACTGATACTGTTACTCAGGTGTCTATACATTTAAGCTAAGCATGGTGACAGTAACCTATCCAACCTCTTTATACATGTGTATACATTGAAAGCACGAAGTAACCTAGAGTGTTGAATGATTTCAAGGAGAATCACGCAAGTTATGAGATGAAACTTCCCTCTCGTCACCCGTATCCCCCTCCCCCTTCCCACAGTAACCATCAGCTGGAGAGTCTATTTATAGACCCCCTGCTACCATCTGCCTCATCCTCTCCTCTATCCACCCCTGTCTCCTTCCTCTCCTGCTCCCTGCCTCCTTTTGTAAGTAGGGCAGTGGGGCAACGTGAGCGTGATGTCACTGGTACTAAGATCGTGAGAGGGAGAAGGATGAGAGAGGTGGGCTCGAAGCACATAAGTGAGTTATGGAGACAGGAGTGAGAACATGACAAGGAGTGACATGTGAGACCGCAATGCATGGAAAGTGAGAGTGTATGCGTGCAAGGTAGAGTTAGATGAGGCAGAGGAGTTAAGCAAGTACATTTTCATAGACTTTTGCAAGTACGGCATATCTGAATCTTTTTTTGAAAGTGTAGCAGGAAAAACTGTGTAGCAATGCACTGTTTATTCCTGTATGTTAAACAGAGGCACTTTAAATGAAAACATAAAGCCACTGTGTCTGGTCAAGCAATATGCATAGCAGTCATTGCTATGTTTATCAAATATACAGTAATCTGTTCATTGCCAGCAGGTTGCCTTGATGAGAACGGGGCCAATAATGTGCCATGAGATTAATCCCTTTCATCACAGTTAAAAAGAAGCAAATGCCGACTAGTGAGCCGGCGCTCTAAAAATGATGCTCTGGTTAGAGGAAGAAAAGTGTGCCATCATGCCAACGGACTTAATAATTTGCCTATATTGCAGAGCCAAAGTCACACAGCTGCCTAGTGTGAAATCAGGGTGTACTATTTATTGTGGGCTGCAGGCAGTTGCATGCGGTTTTCCTGTTTTCGTAATGATTGAGGCAGAGCAAAAAGGGGTTTCTAGGTTGTGGTCCTGAACGCTTTCGAAAATCTCCTCTAAAAGGGGCGACCTGACTGTTTGTTCTCTCATTGAGTTGTATTTTGCCACCCTATTTTCTGTGTGCACCAGAAGTGTCGAGCACATGCAGAAATAACACTAACCTGTTTACTAGATTAGGCAATGCAGGGTACTGGAGGGTGGAGATAAGCAAAAACCATACTGAGAAGAAGAAGGCAGGAAAAGTAAACCAAGTAGGTCATGATGTATGCATACACTATAAAGGCCCAATTCTGTATTGTTTTTCTAGGTCAGCCCAGCTATTTTCTTAATCCACACTGATAGGTGATCAATCAATGTTCAGCTATCAGAACTAAAACTAGGTGATGTGAGCATCACGCTTGATAAAATTGGTCACAACAAAAGGCTGATTTCTGCACCCTTTGCTTAATTGTTGCCCCATCCCTCATTAATTGCAGTGTGATGTTCTATGCGTGTACACAAGGTAATCAAGTTGACCCTGTTCCAATTTCCTAAAATAATTCTTGTGTTTTCTGCAGTTTTCCAGATGATAGATAGCTTCGGGGACTTCAAGGCTCCTCTTCTCATAAATCATTGTCTGAGGGGGAGACGCAAGAGAGCTGAGGGAACATGGTGGGTGCATGGATGGGGAGGGGCTGTGCTAAACAAGAGCATGGAGTATTGTGGGAGGATGCTGCAAAGGGCATGAGAAAGACACCTAGAAACTTAAGAGAGTGGTACAAGGCCAGATGGTAATCTTTGGCGGTGCAGTGACACAGTGGAAGGGAAAGGCAGGTGCAGGTCTGCTGATAAAGTGAGTGACTGAGCTACTGGCACGATGACCTCAAAAGACTTTCCGCATTACATTTTTCACACAGACCTACATATTAGCACCGTGCCTCTTTCAGGCCGCCCATTTCCCTGCTGCTTTGGCTAATCAGAGCACTGTGGCATTCTGGCAGAGCTGCATGAGGGCCTCTCTTGTTAAAAAGGAAAAAATGTGTCAGGATGTCTCACCATCTCTTGACATGCCAACGGAGAGGCATTTCTTGAAGCGGCAGTGCTGGCACCGGTTGCGGTTCATGCGCATGATGAGACAGTTCTCGTTCTTCACGCACATCTTGTAGTTGATGTTCTGCTGGATGCTGCGGCGGAAAAAACCCTGAAACAAACAAAAACTATCACATGAAACTGGTGCACCAAAGAGCAACACATTGCTGCAGTGTTGTCAGAAATATTGATTTATAGTTATGTAGCAATTCAGATATTTTAAACAGTTTCAATGCTCATTTTCTAAGGTTTTGATACACCAGTATCAGCTGCAGTTTCTCATTCTCTCTAATTGCTAATGTCTGCTACAGGCAATTTGCTGTTCTCTGCTACTAACCAAGAAAAGACATGTTGTCAGTGTCATGTTACAACATTGGTACATTTGTGTGTTAATAGAAAGACATATATGCCATCAGTGTCGATTTTTCTCCACGGTATCAAAAATGTTCACTTCACTTCAGGTTCCTTACCTTGCAACCCTCACATGCATGCACTCCATAGTGGAAACCAGATGCAATGTCCCCACACACTTTGCAAAGCAGGACCATTCCTCCAGTCTCTGTGGAAGTGTAAACAGACATTTAGAGAAGCTGCAAAAACTTTGATCAAGATAAAAATCTTCATGCATATTGGCAGTGAAGAAACACTAACTTGTGAAAGTTCCCGTGAACCCGCATGGCCTCTTTCCTGCGATGGGGTGTGCATATGTATGCTGTGGAGTGGCTGCCGCTGGGGGGGCATTGTAGACTTCTGGGAACTGAAATACCAGCTTGGAGGATGATGGGGTGGTGCATCCACCTGCCCGGTGTTTCAATGCCCCAATCTCTGTGAAGGTAACTTCTTCTGGAGACGAGGGCTGGGAGTGTGAAGAAGGGGACTGTGTCTGGTACCCGCTGGAGGGGCTACCGGGGCTGGGGCTGGAACTGGCCGAAGATCCTGCATACAGGATGACCCCTGTTGACATGGGACAGAAGGAAGAGAAATTTGATCTCTGAGCTGAGATTTTGGGGTCAGGTGATTTCAAATTTACTTCAGCCTCCTCATAAAAAGGTTACAGTAGGAGTGGCCAGATGGGGCCACTTAAATCTTAGGGTGACACAAAAACAAATGCCATAACTGAATTTTAAAAGTTCTGTTATGCTGCTGAAGTATAACGCTGGTTGAAAACTATGTAAAGTTATGGAATCGCATACTGATATATTTTGTTTTTGTTTTTATAATTTTAAAGTTAATATTACTAATTATCTGATGTGCATAAACTAATACTGGTACAGTTAACATTTTGAGTTCCACTTTATTTCTTTATTAATTATGTTATACATGTGAGGCCATTCATTATTCTTAAAAAGGACTGGTTAGGAGCAAGCCCTCTCAAGTTTAGGGATGACTCATGGATACCCATAGAACCCATTTCAATTCAAATATCTTGAGATGAGAGTTGGAGTGACCCCTTTAAAAATGACCATGTCAGTTTTTCCTTCACCAAAATGTAGCCAAATTTTAGAGCATTATTTAGCTCCCTATGCTGGCATTGTTGGTACCAATAGATGCCTTAGATTATGTAATTACAGAAAATACCACTTTCTTCACACTTTCTTCAAAAATGAGTACTACGGCCTCTTAACCCTTTGAAAACTGGAGAGAAATCACTTTTTCTTGTGCAGCTCTCAAATGCTTTTCACGAGTATTAAACCTTTGCTATTTCTTTTAAAATCATGGGAGAAAAAACAAATAGAGACGATGTGAGAAATCTTCCACAAACTGCAAGAAATTAGTAGATTTTTAAAAAAAAATTTTTTTTTTTTTAATTCAAAAAGCTAGGGGAAAATGTCTCGGGAAAGGGGGGAAAAAAACTATTTTCATAATTATCATAATCACATATTTAAAATTATAGTACAGAATTTAAAAAAAAAAAGTCATTTTAGGCACTTTATCAAGTCATTTACTTGTGTGTTTGTTTTGTACTTTTAAAAAATGTCTTCAAATTTTCAGGTAATTTTGGTACTTTTTTTTTCTAATTTCTTGTTAATCTTTGTGTCATTTCTTCTGTTGTTGCTCATTGCCTTCTTCCCATGTTTTTGAAAGAAATCAAGTCAATTGCCCTGCACCCCCCTTAGGGTCGCCACAGTACTGATAATAACTCGTTGGCTGAATATACATTGTACCATGAATCGAAGTTGGCCATCCATATTTCCTTAAAACCCGTTGAGCTACTGTACATATTTGGATGTGATGTAATGTTGCGTAAATTCTGGGCAGCAGTGAACAGCTCTGACAATTTGCTGCGTCGTTGCCTCATCCTGAGTGCAATAGGCGTAATGTTGCGTTCAAGCGGATAAAGTGGGCGCTAAAAATACTGCTGGTAGCACAGCAACAAAGCAGGCAACCTTCCAGTAGAGCCTCCAAGAAAGCTGTTTTTATGTTAATAATCCCTGCGTCGTGCTAATGCATTCATATAGGAACCGTGTAAACATGGAGAGTGTTTTTTGTTGTTCGGCCGTGGTTGTTTCTGAAGTTTCGCTTTCCTCGCGTCCCCTCTCTCTCTCTCTCTCTCTCTCTCTCTCTCTCTCACTCTCGCTCTCTCGCTCGCACTTCTAGTCATGCGTTGTGGATGAGCTGAGACACGGCCTCACGTGTCTGCGGGGTCTGCTGCCTCCTCCGCTCCAATAATAGCCTCGCTCCCCTGGCACCGTGCCCAGCGCCAGCTAACAGCACGACACCTGACCGCCGCCTCACATGCATGGACTCCTGACACGGTTACTGCCCGAACCAAATCCGCAGTCTCGTGTTGAAATACACAACAATCTCAAGTCAGATCTGTGTTTACAAACACACGCTGACTTGGAAGCTCCCTGGGCATGAGGTGGCACCAAAGTCTCAGCGACTGCTGTTCGTGCGCCACCGACAGTTGGAGAATGTGAGTCACGTTTTTGCAAAGGATAAATCTCAACTGTATGGGCCGGGCTGGTGTAATGGTATACTAACAACTAAGTGTACAGTAGAGTCCAGCAGAGAGACATTTAGAGTGACAAACTATATGCAAATTCAGCTCAAAATAATATAAACAAGTATGGCGTCCATTTAAAACTTCATTTATGATTGGCTTGCACATGCAACTGAGAAATGTCCAACATTCAAATGACTTCCAACATCCAAACATGCAACTCAGCCTTGCATATGGAAATGCAGAAGTGCAGTAGGCCTGTCTGTGTTGATGTGTGTTGCCCTCTGCTGCACAAGGTATTTGTTTTAGCTCCAATGTTTTGATAATCCCTCGCGCAGCACGTGTTGCTGGTTTGTTGACTCATGCCAGAGCCATAGACAGACGCAGCAGACAGGCAGGCCTGAGCCTCACCTCTGCCTGAGCTTACATGCAGACAGCCACTGCCCAACCCCCACCCCACCCAAACACATTGCATGTCCACCTGAAGACTCACATGTACAGTAAGTGTTTATGAATGACCTCTAGAGCCACTGTGCTGTAAAGACTGTCAATTAACAAACCATTTTTACAGTCTGCTTTCAAGCAGTGCTGGGCGGAAACTACACTGTAAAACCTGACAAGTTGAATATTACTTTTTTTTTTTTTAAAGGAAACCAATTCCCTTGAAAAATATATTGGTCTTAATTTATGTTTACTTTATATCTAATTGTTAAGTTTACTGAGATGTTTATTTAAATCAATCTTTTTAAGTTTTAGGTACTTCGTAAACCAAGTTTTCGGTGCCATATATCTGCATTCTTCTGGTTGAAAAATAGACATATTTATATGTTCTTAAACATGTTAACAAAACAGAACTTGCAGATCTCCTAACTTCATCATTGGCAAAATCATCTTTGCCATGATCAAGTTAAGTCAGACAAACTTAATTTACTGAAGTTTCCAACACTTAGAAAGAACAAGGTGATTTCTCGTCACTTTTAAGTTGCAAAAACTTAACAGAAGTAAGTGCGTATGGCTACATTTCAAGTAAAGATAACAATTAGACATAAAGTTAACATAAAATAAGATTAATAGTTATATTTACTTTTTGTTTCCAAAATTATTTTAACTGTGATCAACTTGCCAGATTTTACAGTGCAGCTCTTGGATGTATACTATAAAACCTGCATGTATCAAGTGCCATAGTTGAAAGGCTAATACAATTTAAATGTAAACAACGCAGGCTCCCTTCCTCTTTGTACATTTAATGCTATACAGCAATGAATGCTGACTATGCTTAAAGAAGGCAGTAGTCATCTGGCCTCAGTCCTTAACATGGTTGAGGGAAAACAGCATGATGTTGTTGAGTATATTTTTAGTGCAAACATCACAGGACATTTAATTATCCACAATAATAGATTAAAAACAGAATTGATGTCCATATGTCCAAATTGAACTGTTACGAATGCATTCGTTTATTTCAAATGACATGAAATTCCTTTCTCAATGCCCATGTTAAGCTCAGCCAACCCGTGCAAACACTAATCTGCCTGGGACTGGAGGCAGGCAGAGAAACGTGAGCAGTGAGCTTCACACAGGCACAGCAGCTCCTCTCCTCTCCTCTCTGTTTCTCTCTTGTCCTTTATCTCTTACTTTCACCCGCTCAGTTTATAATGCAGCACATGGAGAGACAGCCACATATAGGAGGGATAGCTTAGGCGACCATAGTGTTTATTTGCCCTTGTGGTGTTAAGTTTTAAGCATGGCATATGGTTTGCTTCCTTGGAGGGATGCAGCGTTTATTATGCTATAACATAAAATTATGTTGGATATAGGCGATGGCCAATAAAAAAGATTTGTGCTACTGAGTGTGGCCAATCTGTGAGCACTACTTGGATGTTTGCAGTTGACTTCATTAACTCAGGCTTGTGTAAGTAGGTCAATATCACAGGAACTTGATAGAATTGTATGTGCCTGCAGCATCTCTCCAAACTGATGCTGCACCACACACACTTTCTCATTCAGTTACACCAGGGGGGGAACTGTGTAAGGGGATCACAGTTGTGATTTATTAACACCAGGATATGATTTGAAATCTTTAGCCTGATATCCTGGGGTTAAGGTTCGATTTAGGGTGACTTAAATTGCTTCATGTCTTACTGGCACGCGCTCTGTCAAACAGGGATTGAAAAACATCCTTTTTCAGGATTGTGCGATTTTATCAGCTACTTGGATGCAGCCTCTCAGTGTTTCTAATCCGCTATCTGTTTCAGCATCGTTCAGAGAGGCAGAGGATGAGAGGAGAGATGTTATATTTAACAGCAGAGTCACGTTCCAGCTGAAACACACCCTAAGCGGATGTGTGCCCTGAACCGATGAGTTGGGGACAGATGTTGCAGAGTCAAAATCGAGTCAGCTTCTGCAGCACTGTGAGCTGATTCAAAGGGGGGGGGGGCTTCAATACGAGCAAAAGGCGCATGAGGCGGGAAAACGTGACGAGTGAGAAAAAAGTTAATGCATGGAATCGCTGACCCACTGACCAAGCTCACCATCACCGCAGGCGGCATCAGCAGCACAGAAGCGTCCGTGAGAGCGGGGAAGCGGCGGGAGGAGGGCCCGGGTATCTCACGCGTCGCACGCGGCTCTGCGAGGGAAGCCACGTGAGGAGGCTTTTGACGGAGCTTTCACTGGGAAGACATGAAGCTGCGCTGCAGCCAGGAGCCAGAGCTTCTACAGCCCGCCAGGGGCTTATAATTAAAGTGCCAAATTAAATAGCGCAGCATGTTATGCGGCCGGGTGGTCTGACTGAGCACCAGCAGCAGCACCGCCTGCACTGTCAGCCAGGGGGTGCATCTAGTTTAGAGACCGCATCAGAAGTATCAGTTTATGGCCAGGCCCAAGTTTATATTGAGGAAATGCATATGATAATAACATGCATCTATAGGCTAATGTAAAATCACTTTATTGACCAGTTTAATACACCTTGGTAGTTTTACTTATTAAAAAAAACAAACAAACTCCATTGATAATAATATTAGCCTACTTTTAAATATTGTAGAATAGGGGAGAACGGGTTCAGTTGTACCACTTGGTTTCTTTCATATAAAGACTGGTGTTGTCAGTACGCCCTGCATTGCACGTCCAAAAATGACACTCATATTTTTGTGGGCTCACAAGTTTAGTTTTAGAGGGGCAGGACATTTACTTCATTATGTACCAGAATGCTCCCCCTCGTTTCATATGTATGTCCCCCAATAATTGTGGTGCTTTTCAATTCTCTCTCCAATGCACCAATACCTGGATGTGCAAATATCACCATTTAAACAGATTAATTAAACCACCCCCTCGTATTAGCTAGAACATGTTATTTCTGGAGGGTTTCTTAGGCAAATATCGGTCCAGACTTGTACTTTTTTCCCCCTGGATGTTTTTCTTATTCAAATAAAACCTGGAACCAAAGTACAGATGGTTTCTGATTGAGGAATTTAAATCAGAGTTTTACATATGCTCTGAATAATACAGAAAACCTCCCCCAGAGATCTGTCGGAGAAGGTTATTAGTGACTGAGAACATACAGTGCATAAAGTTATGTGGCCAGGGGAAAGTCAATTGCTCAGACGTTATCATATGAGCATCATTTGACAGTTAAATGTAATCTAGTTATAGCGCAACTGAGCAAATTAGTATTAGTCTCAAGAAACAGTAAATTACAGCTACTGTAAGTTACAGCTGACTGCCACATCAAAGTACAGTGGGCCCCTCACATGAGGCCAAGGATGCACAAGTTTTATAAAAATATTGATGTAGGCAAATGCATATTGCATGTTTAAAAGTTGGGAAGTATATTCAAATATTACTTTAACTATTTTATTACGGAAATTTAAGGCTTTATAAACTTTTATGATTGAGCTCCCATACATTATGCTTATAAGAGGGAGGAACACATGATAGGCTGGTTGTTATAACACTGTGTATATCCATATATCATCAACACAGATAGGCCTACTGCACTTTATCCATGGTTTCCACATGCAAGGCTGAACTGCATAAATGGGGGATGCTGGAAATAATGTGAATGTTGGGAAATTTCTCAGTTGCATGTGCAAGCCAATTATGAATGAAGTTTGAATTTGGAGCCATATTCGTTTAGATTATTTTGAACTTAATTTGCATATAGTTTGTATATCTCCTCTATTTGGATCAACCCCCCTACCAACTCATTTCTGCAGGTGAAATGGGGGCTCTGTGTCAACACACACACACACACACACACACTCATACACAATCTAATGCGATCTGCTAGACTTTATGAGCCACACAGCCCACCACTGCAGCCATATTTTTTGCCAAGTTATGATGATGTTTATGAGCTTTGTTTAGATCACAGCATTGACCTCATGAGTGAAATGAAGTCATGTGCATTCCAATAACTTATTGAAACATTAAAGGTCAGTGAAACCAGTTCAAGGTGCCCACTTATACTTAGATCTGGAAAAGGAGGAAAACATTACAAGGACTACCATATAAATAGAAAAAAGCAATTATTTTAACTGTAAAACTTACCCCCCCCCCCAAAAAAAAACGGCAACAATGAAATAAAAGGCTTGCCAACTTGCCCCACCACAACACCAAACATCAAACACCATCCCAGAAACCCAGCATGCAGGCTTCATGTTTATCGGCTGACTAATACTACAGCTATTATACATGACTGATCATTTAACAGCCTTGCTTGTTCCCAGACAAACATTGGATTGCTTTATCAACATAAATAGAGTCATAACTCGGTGAGTGGGTTCAGTGCTGCCCTCAGGTTAGAGTAACATGTTGATGGTACACAGGGTGCGCCCATCACCTGTGCTGGAACGTGACTGTCGCTGTTGTAAATGATTCACCGTCAATTAGGAGAGCAGGAAGCGTGTGCACCTTTGGCTGACCTCGAGAAAGCGCAGCCTAATGCCACTTAACGGATGGAAGTCCTGTGGTTATCAGCGTTTGTGCTGCAGGCACTACAGCGATGGCCTTGATTATAAAGACAAACACGCCCTTTCACGCCCCCCCCCCTTGAGACGATAGTGCGCAGTTAAAGTTCTGGCTCTGAAAAATTATGATTACAGTGACAGCCAGTGTACAGTAGCTCCACGTGAGTTTGTTTTCATGGAGAGAACAGGAAGGAACCAGCCTCACTACAACCATATGGCGCAGCTTGCACTCTAGGCGCAGTGTTTTGACATTTTAACGTAGCACAGCAACTTTTTTGACAAGTTTGCGTAAAAGTCTCAATGCAACATCGCAATTTTATTAAACTAATGAACAAGTTGACGTGGTTAAATGCGCATAAGCCAAATTCCTATAAACCAATACTTTGCATGCAAAAATGACATTTCATGCATCAACGCGTGTTGATGCATCCAAGAACTCACACAAAGGTCGCACATATAATTGCCGAAGATGTACAGAAATACAATTATGCACGCACAATTGCCAGTTATGCACATAAATGCATATCGTGTTTTGCACAATAGGTCAAAATCAGTAGAAAATAAATGATGGAAATGCCACTTTGCGTTAAATTAGTGAACTATCTCTCACATTTAAATAAAAGTTATATTAAATTTCAGGTTTAAGTTGAGTCAGACAGCTAAATAGTTGCCCCCTGTTGACTGTTGGCAATAACAAGAATGAAAACCTTAAACAACAATCTGTTAATCAATTGTGACTTCTAATAATTAGCATTGCTATTATAATGGAGCTGTTGCTGCATGTCAAAATATTAAAATTAGTCTTACCTCCACCACCTGGGCTGTTGTCCATGTCTCTTGTTGATGTCAGTCACTTGAAGATAAACGTCCGTTAAGTGTCACTAGACTGGAGCAAAAGTCTTTTGAAGATAGGTGAGGAAGTCAATAAACAGCTTTGCGTAAAACACCTGCCCCATGGAGCGCACAAATGGGAAGAAGTGATGGAAATGTGTCCCGTACGCGTAAAGTTGCTTCCCGGTAAATTGTAGACAGGTGTCTCTGTTAGTGCTCAGTTCTGCTCTGACAGAGGTGAGTTGTACAGGCTGGTCCTCCTCTCAAGGATACCTGGGTGCCTTCTGAGCTCAGGATACTGCACCTCGGCTCGAGCGCGTGTGATGTTGCACGAGCGGAGATTAAAAGATTCTCATGAATTCCAAGAAAGTAGAGTCAGCAAATCCGTGAACGGAGTGACGGACCTGACATACACACCCACTGATACAAACACCCACATCAATCACGTTTGCAGGTGAGTTAGAAATGTGACCGCCTTTCCGTTCGCTCAACTTGTGTTGTGTCTGTTTGTGTGGGATTTGGCTCACTCTTTGTATCTCGCGGAGTCCCCTCACTCCCTCTCTCTCCTTCACGCTTTTGTGCATTTTCATTGGCGGGGATCTGGGGCTGAGGGGAGTTTGATGCGCTTATTCGACCGTGGTATGTGTTCAGTAAAGCCACGCTACATGTGCGCGCTGCATGTGCCGGGGAGAGCGCTGCCCTACTGATACACATTTTATGCAAAATACAGAGCGTGTGGTGCGCGGGGATGGAGAGATTGGAGGATGAAGCACATGGACAATAGGCGTGGCTCACCGTGACTGCTTGTTCTCTGACAAGCAGCACTGCAAACGGATGGTAAACACTGAGACATGCCAAACATTGACATGCCAAATAACGAGCAAGTGTCAACTTTAAAGCCCATGTGCCAAAGGAAACTGTAGATGCGCAACTAAACCTATGTCATGCCAAAAAAAGCTGCTGATAGCCATAGTGCAAACATTCAACTTCGCAAAAAATAAAGATTTTTTTTATTGAAATGTAAATCCTATTTGATAATTTCAACATGTATATATTTTTTTGCGTTTAAAAAAGAAAAAGTAGGTCCACTCTGTGCGCGTCAGTTCTCACTTTTTTATTGTATTCCCAATTTTAAAATGTGTTTCCGGAACGATAAGTTCTTTAATATTAAGTCGGCAACAAACTGTAGCCTGCTGTGTGACTTTGAACATGCAGGTCAACTATGTATGCAGCTTGTGAAAAGCGCCCCTCAGTGGCGATTCATGGCATTGACACATTTTCTATCTATCTGGAAAAAAATAATGTTCCTTAGAAGTCCTAACGCAATAGTACACACTTTAATGTTGATATTGCACACAAACAAGTTTTCATTCATTTCATTTGATTCATTCATGTTTTTTCTCTCCATTCATTTTCAGTTTTATGGCTCCAGCACCTCAGCTTAGCCTGAAACTGGGTGAGCAATGATTAAATCCTTTTGTCTTTGCATCTCAGTTTTTGAAGATCAAATTTTATACAGTGTTATTAAATATGATTTAGAGATCTGGAGCTGTCATTCATTTTAAAGTAATATATTGTTGCCTGAATGTCTGAGGTTATCAGAAATGACTGATTTTCTCTTAGTAGAAGACATCTTGAAATAACATCGGACTAGTAAATTCCTATTCTCTTTTTATTATCAGGTTTTAACTACAACTTTTGTTCAAATAAACTTGATGTTAGGATTTTATCACAAAGTTGTAAAAAAAAAAAAAAAAAAAATGCTTGGCGCTATTGTTTAAGCCTATTTTATCATTTTGCATCTAGGGACTTTAATGACTTGTTAGTGCACCAATATTCAGAGAGTAACTTGTTACATGTAACTAAATAACAAAAAACATAATTCTAATCAGTCACAAGAACTAAATTATGTAATTACATTATAGTTACTAATCAAAATGTTGGTGATTACAAAGGGGTTACATCTGAATATATTTTATTCAGTAAAAATCAGATATTTAGAATATAACTTTCATTCTGTTGCTTTGCATCTTTTCACTGTGCAGGAATACCTTTTTGTGGCATAGCCTATCCCCCCCCCCCAAAAAAAAATTCAGCCTTTATTAGTAAAGCAATCAAGAAGTATTCAAATGTAATTGTGACATTACTTTGATAAAGTCATTAAAATAGTCACATTGCCTATTACATTTTAAACAGGGTGAGTAGTAATCTGTAATCAAAGTAACCTTCCCAACATTGCCAATATAAATAAATCTCAATTCCCTTTCTCGTGCTTACTATTGTGAAGCACAATAAATACAAGATGATTATTTCTAAAAGAATAGGCTAATTGTGCCCAAATCAGAGAGGCAATATGATCAGATTTAGTATTTATTTACCAATCTTGACTTGCTTATTTTATCATTTCCTTACGTTATTACTTGTTTGTTTGTTTGGGTTGTCCGTCTCTGTGTGTTGTAGTCCTCCTGTGTGTCACTAGGGGGAGTCAAAGCGCCAGAAATCGTCGCGCTCGGTCGCTTCCCATCGACGCCCCTGACTCTGAGCAGCCGGGACACACAGTGACGGATTGGCAACAAACGAAGGTAATCTGACAAATGACTGAAATGATCTCTGAAGCGCGCGACCAAATGGCGTCATCTTTACAAGCCGCCGTGCTGTCGTTGTGAGGATTTCTCTGAAGACTGCCCCCCTGACTTTTTGTTTTGTCTCCCTCACAGAAAACTTTCGGCGTGCGTGCGCTCCTCATCCACTATTTATGTTTCCAACTTCGGGGTGAATGAGCTCGCGTTTGAAGCCGATGCGACTCTAGGCGAAGAAGGTAGGACTGTGTACTTTACATAAATCATCTGCTGCCGTGATTAATTGGATGTGTCTAAGGATAGCTCGAGCTGCGTCAGTCCGGGTGTGTTTACTGTATGTGTGTGTGTGTGTGTGTGTGTGTGTATGACTCGAGTACTCATCATGAGAACACGTTATGGCAGGGCACGAGATAATTACAGGCTGCTCAAACTGTTTGGGGACTGAGCAGAACAGAAGTCGTTGCCAACATACACACCTGCACTGCTTTGCCTAAGGCTTAGAAGACAGTCTTCAGCACTGTCTGTGTGTCTTTCTGTCTGTCTGTCTGTCTGTCACCCATCTCCTAACCGCCCCCTCCCTTACGCACCTTGAATATGTGCTTTATGTGAGTGATGCCAGTTAGGTGTGTGGCTAATGAGAGTTTACTCCAGGCTGAACCCCCTCCAGTTTGTTTTAGATTAGCTTCCAGGACGGTTGATTAAACTCAGGAAAGCAAAGCAAATGACTAAAGAATGCAGAACATTTTCCAGTAGTGGACTTTGTGGAATTAGCCTCATGATCACCACAGTTTTTTTTCTCCATCTGTGCAGAAAAATAGCAAAAACAGACTCTTAACACGCTAGACATATACCATATCCATATTTATATACTAACGTCTCACGCCAAAAAGCAACAGCGAATGAAAACTGAGTTTTTTTCATGTTTCCTGCTCAGTATTTAGTGCCCAACTTTCTCACAAGGGCAGTTTTATGTGCAGGGAAAGAGGCATGGAAAAGAAGACCTTTCCTTTTGAGCTCACAGATTTGCAGTAATTACAGAATCACTTCCATATGTGGCTCTCTGGCTGCCTTCTCGCTGCCCCCACCACCCCTCTCTTCCCCAGTGTTCTCTCTCTTTCCCTCTCCCCTCTTTCATTTGCATTCTCCCCTATTCCTCATTTTTTCTGCTTTTTATTTTTTTGGCTTTGCCCTCATGCACTCAGAGCACTTTTTTTTTTTATAAAACCACAGCTTAAACAAAGTTTATGATAATCAGAACATCCTGGCATTTTTGGCAGATGGCTGCACTTTTTGGTGATTCAATTAGACCACGCTTGCCAAAAAAAAAAAAAAAAAGAAGGAAAGAAGTTTGTGTGCTTCAGCGAGAGGGAGAAAAGAGACATGGACGGGCAAGGGGAAATGTTGAAGAATACGGAAATATGAAAAGGAGGAAAGCAAAAGAATGGGAGCTCAGTGAAGAATTCGAGAGGCAGGAGCGGAGCGTGAAGGAGGGAGAGGTGGAACAGAAAATGAGGCGGCGAGAGAGGGAGGGCTGGAGTAATGCTTTTTGACAGAGGTGGGTTCAAGATGGGTTCATGGTGACATCATGGCTGATTTTTGAGGAAAGTATAGACAGGAGAGCCGTTCACCTTTCATTGGACACACATGTTGGGGAATAGGCTCATGTGCTGGCACACACGCTGGTAGCTGCGTCGACAGCCTCTGAATGCACCCCAAAAATATGCACAAAGAGCACACACACACTCGTCTTTTTATTTTCTCTCCCTCTCCCCCTCTCGTTTTCCCTTCTTCTGCAGTAAAAAAGCTTTTGGCTCTCGCGCTAACTGTTCCAAGCTTTGTGCTCATTTGTTTTTGTTAGAGGAGTACATAGTGGTATATGCCCTTCGGTCCCCTAACACATACATTTCTCCTCTGCCATGAGTAAGTCATTTTCCTGTGAGTAGTATTCCTCTGTGTATGTTTTTACTTCAAGGCGGTTGGACTCTAAATGAGCGCACTTTGCCAGGCGGGATGAATGAGCTCCTTCATTTCACAGGATGTGTGTTTAAGTCTGTAACCAAGAAAGTGCAAGCAAGTGTATATTTGTGTGTTGTGCGTGTGCATGAATGTGAGTCGGGTTGTGTGTGTGTGTGTGTGTGTGTGTGTGTGTGTGTGTTCGACCCGCATCCCCTGCCTGTCTCAGTGTGGCACCAAACTTCACATGACATCAATCTGAATGTGGGGAAATAGTGATCTCATTACAGGCATCTTGTTACTGATTAAAACCTGCCGCCACAGGCACCAGCTCCCTGCGCCCCTTCTCACCTCCCCACCACCAATCCCATCAACCCTCCTCTCCCTCCTTCTACACTCCGTCTCCCTCTCCTCTTTCCCTCCCTCTTACTATTTCACACCCCTGTCTCTCACATTCCCTGTACCAAGAGCCCTCTCGCCTTCCTCCCCCTCCCTCCATCTCACTTTAACCCCTATAACCTCACTTCCTCCCTCTCTTGCTCCCTCCATCATCCCCCCTTTTTCCTCTTTCCTCTCCTCTGCCAGCGAGCCTCGGGCCTCTACTCTGCGAATGCAAATACATTGAATCTAAAGTGGAAACACACGACTGAGTACAATGTTTCCATGAATATTTCATATCTTCGTAAACACACCCAGAGACGCTGCAAAAAGGCCCCAACAATGCCTGTGTTTGCCGGATGACTTCCTGTGAGGAACTGGCCATCTTGCGTTCGACTTTTTGTCAGAGCACACAGTGCCGGGATTGATGTCAGGGCAGTGCGTTATGATGTCACAGGCTGGAGTTAATGATACGAGAACGGACGGGGGCCATAGGCCATGTTTCCAGTGGTGCCCGGAGAGAGAGATAGCACCCTGATCTGTCTTCATTATCCCCCACTCTGCAGCCTCCCAGACACAATGATCATAAATCTCTGCCTGGAGCACACTTCACTGACACTGAAACACAAACACTAGTAACCTCTGACCCTCTTGCTGCTACTGCCTACGCGTACTCACCCATGCGCACGCACACATATTCACAAGTGCAGACGTGCGTGTTGCAAGATCACACACACATGTGCAAAGCCTAAACACAGCCCCTGCTTAAACTCACTGCCATAATTTAATAAGGAGGACAGCATGCCGCGCACACTCACACACACACACACACACACACACAGACACACACACGTCTCAGTCGGGCCTGATGGCATCGCACTTAAAATTCACACTTTACAGTTCACGTCTTTCTGATGTCTGATTTAGAGTTCCTCCAGCGTCCTATTTACCTTCTTGTTTCATATTGTTTTCATATTGCTGATTTAGTACTGCTATGTAAACAGTGGAGGGATTTCTATTAGCCTGTAGTGGCCTCATAAGCAACACATAAATCAAATGTAAACGAGATAAGGATCAGCTGAAGTGCTTTTTGCAGTGTGGCTCAGATCTGTGCTTCCTGAATATAAGGTTTCCTCCAAAAGGCAACGCCGCTTATCCATTCATTCGCCCTGATTATGTACCAGCAAATCCACATCAAAAAAATGCATGAAAGAACATTTCAGTCGGCTACTGTGGACCATATGTGGCTGTAAAGATCGGAAGCGCTATAGGAATGACGAGAGCGAGGCCGGAGTACTTGTGTTTTTTATTATTATGATGGCTTGACTTTATCCTGGAGACATATTGGGGTCAGTGTATTTGGGGATAAGATCTCTGCCTGTATTAGGTCAGTTACTGTGATTTATAAACAAAATATGCAGCGGGTATATCAGCTTTTTAAATGTACAGATAGCTGTGAAGACTATAAGAAAAGTTCCACATGCTGCATTGGCTGGCAATTCTGCTTCAGACTGAGATTTGTGAGGATGTGAACTGATGTGTGGCCAATATGCCTGAAGGGCATCGCTTTAGATGAAGATTGAGAATAAGTAGTGCATGTATAAGTTGGTTATTTTGAAAATGCTTGCTGCACTTACTCAGTTTAGATATTAATTAGACTAGATTGTTTGTGTTAAAGAAGCATGCATGTCTCACGTTGACTTGTTTTCCTCAGATGGTGTAGTTTACATTTGCTCTGCTGCAGAGGTAAAAGTGCCCGTTGAGGTGCCAGTTGAGGTGTGCCCTCTCCTCCCAGTTCTGAGGTTTGAGGTGCTCGCCATAACCAAAACAACTTGAGAAACATTACATTCAGAAAAGCAGGGCACACGCCCAGGACCACAAACACATAAACACAGATCTGAAACATATGATCTCATATGGAGAGAGGGGCACGTTCAGGGGCACACCCAACTCTGTCGCTACAGCCGCTGCTGCTGCTGCTGCTGCCATCTCACACGGGAACTTCCCCGCAGCTGATGTGCCACCGCTAGTTTCGTTTTCAGAGCTGAAGTGATTTTAGTTACAGAAATCTGCAGAGGTTTTTTTTTTGTCTTGATTAAAAAAAAAATATTCCTAACTGCATAATGTTTGGCAGGATGTTGACAGATGTTGTGTATCCTAAAAATTCCAGCTTTGAATGCCAAATTCTGGTTTTCATAATCGTCTGTGAGAATCTTTTAGATGTTCTATCACTTTTCTCTGTGTCCAATACTTCCCTAATTAGTTTCACAAGGCTCCTCATACTTTCTTTAATACTAAAAACCCAGTGTGAAGGATTTCAGGGGATTTTTTGGCAGTAATGGAATATAATATGTTTTCGTTTGTGTATAATCACCTGAAACTAAGAATCGTTGTGTTTTTGTTACCTTAGAATGAACCAGTTATATCTACATCTGAGCATGTCCTTGTCTACAATTCAGTTCAATTCAAACAACTTTATTAATCCCACTAGGGGCAATTAGTTTAGAGCAGCATGTCAACAAACTACAAAACAAAGCCACACAAGAAACACACATAATTCACGCTGCTCATAGGTTGCACAATAGTGGAGATCACCACGTTGTACGACCATGTGTTTCTACAGTAGCCCAGAGCAGACAAACCAAAAACCGGTTCTAGATAGCGCCTTTTCAGGTGGGTCACCAAAGTTAAGAGCATCAGAAAAACACAGATTTTTTTTAAACTGCTTTATTAAGTATTGTTAATGATTTAAATTACCTAATTTGTCTCTTTTGGAGAGAAAGAGACCTCTACAGATAATTTAGCTCCCAGCAAAAACTCTGGATTAGAAATAAGGTTTGCACATGGGATGCATGATATTGGATTTCTTGTTGATATCCGATATACCAATATATAACAAATCATTTGGGCAATAACTGATACAGAAATCGATATAGCCACTCTTTTCCCCATTCAATTTTAGTAAACATCAAAACTCTTTTGTAGTGGAGTTAATATATCATGCATCATAATGATTGTCCACCAGCAAATGAAGACATGACATAAAGTGCTTGTCAGTGAAATATTCATTCATTCTGCAAAATAAGGAAACTCATGTTGGCAAATTCCGATAGTTGATTTTAAAGCCGATATTGGCCGATACGGATGTCGTGTCTATATTATCATGCATCCCTGGTTAACACACATTAAATTATCAGAGAAAATAAATGGGCGCACATTTACAGGTGATAGGCGAGCAGGCCACTTGTGACATGTCATAGGGCAGGAGAAACAGTGAATTTCAATGGAAAATTGCTGATTAAATCAGCAACAATGAACACTGAGGGGATTCTAACAGGAAAGATGCTGCTATCCTCACTGCTAGATGTCACTAAATCGCCCTAAATCTCGCACACTGAACCTTTAAGTCCTATCAGCAGTAGTAGCATCAGCAGTGGTAACAGATTTATTGTCATGGCTCTGGGAAGATTGTCACAGAAACATTACACGCAATAAAACACATTGCCAAACACAAATAGGAGTTACACATCAACACCTACAGGCTTTTAGTGAATAGACGGGGGGGCGGGGGGCAACAGTCAAAAGTTGATCACACCAGGAATAAAGGTGAAACTACTTAGACTTTCTCGGAAATAAACTTACTGGCCAATAAAGGATCATCTGCATCAAATCAAAACATAATACTCTGTGTTCAGGAAACATCCTCTCCGATTAAACTGTGAATTTATTGATTAAACACGAGTGATCTCAGACACGGCTCCGCATTTCGCCATGCGCAAACAGTTTGTAGGTAGTGTAGGTAAACCGACTCTTTAGCCAAGAAGATGAAGGAGAGAAAAAAGAGTCCACCCGAGAGACAAAGAGGGGAGAGAGAATTAAAAACAGAAACTTAAGCTCTCTGGGCCTTTTTCTTCCCTCCAGGCATTTTGTGGCTTGTGAAAAAATGTGCTGTATATTTGAAGTGTTGGGTCACGTGACAAAGGAAGGCTTTATGAATCAGAGAGTATAATTATTTCTTAGTGAGTGAGAGAGTGAGTGTGTGCCTGTGTTTGGGGAGTGAAAGAGTGATTTTTAAGAGGTAGAGACTGCGAGAGAGGAGGAGGAGGAGAGAGTGCAAGACGGGGAGTGAGTGAGGGAGAGAGAGAGAGGCTCACTGCTACTCTGTCTTTGCTGTCAGAAGGACTCTGATGAACGTACACACATCTATTTCTCCTTTTTTTCCCCCCGGCTAGCTCCGCTCATCAGACCTCTCCGTCAACCGCCTCATCTGTCCGTCTGCCTCATCAACACCAGAGCGGGTGAGTAAATTATACTTAAAAAGTCCAGAATCTGTAACTTTAGTCATTGTTTGTCTTCTTTCGCTCTCCCTGTAACAGACAGAGAAAGAGACTGCTTTTTTGGGGGAACGGGTCGTCAGTTTTAATTGAAGACAGAGACAGAGTGTGCAAAACACTTGAGACAATTAATCATTGTTTTCCCCGAAATCTGACCAGATTTTTCCTGTGTAAACACTAAAACGTCCTAACACACATGTTTGTTTGCATGCAGTGTTTAACTGTTTGTTTCTCTCTGCTTTAAGTAACGTGAGAGTGACACTGAGTTTATATGAAAACTTACTTGAGCATGTGTGCCGGCATGTGCCTGTGTGCACATATTTGCTTATTAGTGAGTGTTTCAAGTGTTACCCAGTGCCTGTGGAGCTCTTTATTATTAGCATATGTGTGTGTGAGTGTGTGTTAGTGTGTATATGCATGTGTTTGATGTGTATTCACCAGAGGAGTCACCAGTCCTTGACCTGTTTTTTTTTTTATAAGCAACATATGAACACTTGGAAAAGAGAAGCATTGTTTTCCACCTTTTAAACAGCGGAGGCTAATGCCTGTGGAGTAAGGTGTGTCTGAATCTCTGCACTTAGTTTACATACAAGTTTATTCATTGTGTTCCCATAGTTAGCAGCATGTCAGTTCAGATTATTTATCGATGCTGGCGTATGTGCTAGGTCAACAGGTTCCACTAGTTACAGGCGTGTGTAACACGGTGTGTTCAGTGCTGTTTGATTTGGATATCAGATGATCATGCAGCTGTATGTAGCTTTGGTTTATCACTCCAGCTGCAGTGACTGGTCAGTAGGTAAACCGCTACAGCTGGACTGCCTTGGCTTTGCACCTGCTGTCCGCTGCTTATTTCCCCGGACAGACTTGACATAAGTGTGAGGGACACTTTGATCGAAGTGAATTGAAAAAAAAAACACCCACACGGTCGAGTGAGGGATGCCTGTTTGAAGGCCAGGGATCTCTGTGGCGCCCTCCGCTGTCATCTGCTCTATCAGTTTGACTCGGTGACATCTGGAGTGGAAGAAATGGAGCTCATCTCTGAGGCAGAGTAATATCCCTCTCCTCCTCCAGAGCACCATCCGTGGGTCTTTTTTCTCTTTCGAGGACGAGCTGTCCATGCAGAGCAGCTTTTTACCTTCATGGTGCTCAGTCACAGCGTTTCGCTCGTCTTCAGTGACAGTTTGGAATCAGTTTTTATTTGTGCTCGCTCTTATGTGCTCCAGATGGGTATGTGTCATTACTCATGATCCATGTACTTGTGATCACAAGTGTGTCAGCTGTATCAAAAACATTCTCACATTTTTGTGGTTGTAAATATTTACACGTCAAGCAAATGACCAGCTTTGACATACTTTAGTCAATGATCACACACTGTTAGCAACAGTATGCTGGTAAATGAGCTGCATGTGCATGGAAATAGCTACTTTGGAACAGAGGTGTTTCTAGGATTTGGGGATGTTGGGGGCTTAGCCCGGACCTCTGTATGGGGGGTATTACCTGGGGATTTCTTTTAATAAACAAGCTCTATTTTGCTGCTTTTTTATGCAGTCTGGCACCTTAGTTATCCTTAAATCCCTTTTTCCAGAATAATTATGAATTGTGTTTTTAAAAAATATTAGTAGTTGTTAGTAAGTAGTACTGTGTAGAAACAGAATACTTTACAAATGCTATCATTAAAAGTTTATTCACTAGAGTTGGGAAAATAGTTAATAGTCTTAGCAGTGGTGGAATTTGACAAAGTACATTTATTCAAGTACAAGTATCTTATTTTTGAAACATAGATAGATAGATAGATAGATAGATAGATAGATATTATATACTCTTAGATCTCTGGCTGTTTTTAAAGCATTTGGTGCTGAAGCCTTGGATGCTAAGGCCTAACAACACCACTGCTTTGGAACAAAAGCGTCATTGAAACAGTATGATTTGTGGTAGTTTTTCAGTTAAATGTGCCTTAAATTTAGATATGTCGTGGATCACAGAGGTTAAATTTAATCTAAAATGAATAAAAACAGGAGAAACTGATTATAACAACAACAATAAACAATTTGTTTTGAATTTGTTAGGGTCATTCTCACAGAAAAACCATCAAGGTTAAAAATGTCACAAAGCTATGTAATTGTGTTTTGTGTTCACAAATCCGGTGTGTTACATGATCGTACTCCTCAGGTGTAGATAAATCTGAGGTTTTGTGGGAACCACTGACACAACAGTTGCCCCATAAATGCTCCTGTATTGCAAAATCTGCGAACAGTCCTCCATTGTGACATGACTTTGAGCAGTAAATCTGGGAGTTGTTGATACCTGTCTTTTTCTGGAATTTCTATAGCAATTAAGGCCAAGTGGTAGGGAGGGGTTAGACAGGTGGTTTTAGGGGGCTCTCCTCTACCGCACTATAATTAACAAGGAAACTATCTGCACACCATTTCCTATGTCTATTTTTGCAGGTGTGCTGCTCTGATTGTGAGGATTTACATTTTCAGGCTGCCTTGAAGCTCTCATTAAAAGATCTTTTGGCACAAAGTGAAACGTGTGTGTGAATGTGTGTTGTTCAGCATGTGTGTGTTTGGGCCTGCTTGTGTCTTGAGTGTTGCTTTGACTCCCGGGGCTAAAAGCGGCGGTGGTGAAACCCATCCATTATGCCTCTCTATACAGAGCAAGGATTGTTTTCTCCCTGAGTTGAGGGAAACACCTTCATTACTGCCTGTGTGAATCCTATAATTAAAAAACAAGACACATTAGTAGCACCAACTTTCAGATCTAGAAGAGTAGCCATCACACTGAGTGTTAACACTCTGAACTTTTTTCTCTTGCTTTATTTCCTGTCTCTCCCCTTATTTCTCAAATTTTCTTGCCATCATCTGCCTTTGCTTTTTCCTGTTGTGGCGTGTTTTCTTGTGTTGCTCGACCTGCTGCTGAAGTCCTTATGTCGAGTACTCCAAAGAGCTCTACCACATCATGGAAACAGCAAGCTGTCAGGATGACTTCATCAT
This sequence comes from Plectropomus leopardus, assembly GCF_026936395.1. Classification (NCBI taxonomy): domain Eukaryota; kingdom Metazoa; phylum Chordata; class Actinopteri; order Perciformes; family Serranidae; genus Plectropomus; species Plectropomus leopardus. The sequence continues at coordinate 19,458,328 of NC_142184.1, read as the reverse complement.
GTCACAAAGTGTTTTATGTCTCACTGACTTCTCACTCTTTCCATACTTCTTTCTCCACCACTGCAAGTCAACATAGCCTGACATTATGTTTAAACAAAGAGAAGAAAGAGAGAAGAAAGAAAAAAAAAGATTTGTGAATTAACGTTTGATGATTTACAGATACAAAAACAAGGATTGCATAATGACACTCCCCAGTGGCGCTCATGAAAAACAATACCTCCCTAAGTGACAAGTGATTACACAGAGGTGTTACTTTGCGTTGTTGCCGTAAGCAAATGCGTGTTTGTGCGATGCCAAAAGCAGGCATATGTCAAACAAGTTTGAGGCGAAGGAATGCCGGTCTGTTTGGAGACACTGGGCCGTCTGTCACTAGGTGTCTCTCTCAGAGCCATTAGCCAGCCACTTGTTGAAAGACTGGGAGCTGTCAGCTTTGCATCAGATAGTAGTGTTGAGGATATAGTTTTCACAGTCAAAATACTGCTGACGCCAGCAACAAGATCAGATAACGCTCCCGTGATGTTTCACTGTGAACGTTTAAATTGCTCTGTAACAGTCCACAAACAGTGGCTCTGTGTGGGCATATTAAACAATGATGATCATTTTGCTCGGGGCAGTTGGAAAAGCCAGTCTGTCAACTCAGTCAGAACACATGGGCTGTTAAATCATTGTTTAACTGCTGTGTAGTATGACTTCACCCACGACCCAAAACTTAAACATAACCCTCTCCACTTCCTTTTACAAAGTTACTCAACATAAATCACTTTGTTATGTTGACAATTGGAGGACAGAGCCTGGAAGACATGTACAGTTTTCTGTCGAAAAGAATGGACAGGAGTGGGCAAATCAGAGGTGGAAAAAGAGTGAGAGGATTCAGTGATTCTGCCAAGCTTTTCCCTGCCAGGATACTTGGTACAGTTCATTTGTCTCGAGGCTGTGAATTTACAATTCAATCCTTCCAGTAAAAAGGTTTTGACTTGCTGCTTTGCTGCCTGGACTGACTGGCACATATTTTTTGTATTTAACCCCTGCAGGAAATTTCTTAAAATTACATATTGTGGCCTTCTGGGGAGTTCTGGAAACCCAGAGAAAAAAAAAACGTGTGAACCCGCTCAAGCTCAGAAAAGCGAAACAAGTTTGAATTTGACTTCAAAAGCAAATATCCAGAAAGACAAACATACAATTATAACTCAATATAACATCACACACAACTTACTGTAAGTTTTTTTTTTCCCCTTACTGTAATAAGAAGCGTCTTCCAGTTAGCGAACCCGGGCCAGCCGTGGCACCCAGAATCCTGCGCTTATACGCCGAGTAATCACCTGTGGTTTCTTGTGCTGACTAAAAAACCCACTGCCTTTCTTGGTTGTGTGGTGCAGAGCTTCCTGAGATGCCATGATTTATTTGTTATGTTTGACTGCAGTTCTTATTGCCTGAGGGGCCTCGCTCCGTCACAACGGTTAAGGCACAATTGTTGTTTTGCTCACAGAGGATTTGATACCCTTTGTTTGACAGACATTCAATCTGTGGGAACTATTCTCTCTCTCTCTCTCTCTTTGTCTTTTCCACTCTCGCTCGATTTCTACGTCTTGCTACGTCTTTTTGTTCTCTTCAGCAAACAAGAGAATCTCTCAAAGCGTGCCTCGTCTTGTAGCGCTGTCTCCAAATTGTCTCCTTGATTGAGTTCATTTCATCTACTACACGATAAAATCAACGGATTACTTCAAGTGTAACCAAATGAGTCTGCATTAATGTGATGAACTACTGTGAGGTCTGACAAACCACTATTTACAGAAAGTAAATTTAAACTGCTACACCTCTCAGGGAATGACGGAAAGTCCCGGCAGCCGTGAACCCACTCATAGCCGGCCGTGGTGCTCCTCGGCTGCCTGCTGCCTCCTGTGTGCCCCCCAGGCTCAAGGGAAGTGGGGAGGCCCTCCATGCCCATTTGGCCCTGGCTAACAGGGGATGAGGTCACTCCAAATTCCCCTTATCCCCTTATAGCCCCAGACGGGCTGGCGAAGTGAGCCTACCACAGGACCCAACATAAAACATAAATGGCTCTGTAAAAAGCTGCTGGGCTGATGTGACTCATTAAAAAACACTGGCGCCAACTCTTTTATTAATTCATTATTGTGTTTGGGGAGAGTAAAGTTACTGGGTTCTATTTTAAAAGGCTGCGTCTCTCTCTCTCTCTCTCTCTTTGGTTCTTCATCAGTTTCTTTCGTGACATATATGTGTGAACGTACAGTGCGGTTTATTGTGCTGAGGTAGGATTTTCCGCCTGCGTCTGTTGGCTCGAAGCTCATTTGAGGCTTAATTTTTTTGGATTAACATCCAGTTGTTTTCATTTACAAAAACTTAAACACAATCCCACTCTCTGTCGTGATCCCTCTTTTTCTCACACATCTTCCTTTTTCTCTCTTCTCCCAGCACTCACAGACAGATTGTGCTGCCTTTATGGGGCCTGGTTTGAGTTCATGAGGCAGATACCCAAACGGGCCAAATGCGGGCCAAGTACATACTCATAACACACGCGCGCACGCACACACTCATTACGAGCCTGTGCGTTGCTGGCAGTTTTGTTTTTCCAGTCTGTACCTCTTCTCCCATTAGGCCCACTGTGAAATCTTTAGTGATGTTTTTGTGTGTTAGCCACACAGTGGAACCGCTGCACAGGGTCATGGTACAAGTTGTATAAGCAGTAGATGGATGGAAATGGGGAGCGGGTGGAGGAGGCGGGGGAGGGATTGGGTATAAGGACATGATTATAGAGTGGAGATGCGGGGTGGGTCAGAGAAGGGGAAAAAATCAGAAGTAGTTTAGATGAGGGACGGACAGAAAAAAAGGGAGAGAAAGAAATAAAGAAAGAAAAAGAAAGATGGCAGCACGGCTGTGTTGGCAGGATGGGGGTGGGTGCCTATCGGCGGCTGCTCCTTCCTGAAACGTGGCCACCCGAGCCTGCCTGGGCCCTGGATGCACATGTGGAACAGTTTACTGTAATGGAACTCTAAATTAGTGGTGGTTTGAAGCTGCCTGCAGCAGTAGGGTGTAATTAACTGGCTCTGTTGAAAGAGAAAGAGCCAGAAAGAGAGGCAGGGAGGGAGCCAGAGCCCTGGAAAAGGCGAGGGGTGAGAGGTGTGTGCGTGTGTGTGTGTGTGTGCGTGCATGCATGTGTGTGTTAGTGGGTGCTCTCACACATGTGTAGAGGCTTTTTTTTTCTTGATTGCATGTGTATGTGTGGCGCATATGTGTGCGTCTTGAAAAGCTCTCCGTCTTTTTCCCGGGCACGGCGCCACCTCGTAGTGCCCCCCAGTGCCCAGACCCTGTCACTGTTCCCTCTGTGCGTTTTCTCTCAGTTCAGCAGTTCACCGGTTCAGCCTTAGATCTTTTTTCCGCCCCCCTTTCCTCATTTCTTTGTTTATACCGAATTCATTACCAAGATTTTTTCCCTGTCTTTTCTCCCGGATTCACAAGCCACAGCAGTTCCAAATTCCTTGGCTCTGCTCTTTTTCAAAGCCACATTTTAAAAAACAAGCTGATCACACCACCCACTCATGAAATCACGCTAGGGAAGCGAAAGTCAGAAAGAAAACATGAAAAAGAAAATGGGAGGCTTTGCCGGGGTTTTTTCCCCCCCTCGCTCTTGTATTAACAGTCAACAGTGGGGCATAACTGCAGCCTTGTCCACACTTGAGCCTGACTTGTCTGTGCCTACTGTGTGGAGTCACAGTGACGAGCGGGCTGTGGGAGGTTAGAGCCAAAATGACTCTGTGGGATGGGAGCCTGACCTCAAGAGAAGATAGTTGGAAGTGACAGCAGCAGTTAGCAATCAGTGGATCTCATTTTCCCTACCCTCTACCCCCATTGACCCCCCTCCACCCTCCCTCCCTTCTTCATGGACCCCGTGTCTGGGCCTCTGGTCCTGGGGGAAAGAGGCAGAGAGGCAGGCTGCTGTGCTAGGCTGGCAGCAGGAACAGAGGAGCTCTTTATAGTAGAGTTCTGGTGATTTAAATCATATGGCATAGCCTGGAATCACTGTAGAAGTCTGGAAGCTCTTCAAAACTGCAAGAACAAGAGCTCTCTCTCTTTTTCTCTCTCTCTTTTCCCCCCTCCCTCCCGCTCTTCCCTGTTATAACTTTTTCCAAACTTCTTTCTTATTTTCTTTTCCCCTCGCCCAGTCCCAGTTTTTCTGGCTTTTCCTCTCGCAGCTCACTCATTCTTTTTCTCTCACGTCTTTATCTGTTTTGGTTCTCGCCGTCCTTCCTCACTTCCTCTTTCCTTCCCATTCTCTCATACCTGTTGGTATGAAGTGTGCACATCCTTCTTACATTAGAGCGCTGGATAAACTATTCTCCATCCCAGATTGTAGCTGGATCTCAGAGTTGACTTGAGGTGAATTGTGTTTGTGCGAAACTCAAGACAAACCGCTGATTGTAACGTCATGTTCAAGCCAACCACAAAACACTCACGTTTTATGCGGTGAATTTATCAGTTAGAATAACAAATCTCTCTGCCTTCTCTTCCTCAGAAATTGGATGACCCCTCTAAAGTGGAGCCACTAAAACCAGAAGCCTCTTCGTCACTCATTCATTCCCCACATCCTGAGAGTCTTCAAAAGGACACGGATTTCGACTTTTCCGGGGATTTCCAGGTGTCGTGAGAGCCACTACTTTCACCCAGCGGCCTGCTGCGGACCCCTGGGTGTGCTCTATCATGGCTACCAACAGGGAACAGCAGGTGGGTCACATGACCAGCTTCCCGCCTGCTGTCTACCCCTTCGCCTTCAACTCCATGAGAAGCCACTCCCCCTTTGACCTGCTGGCCAACAGCAGCCTGTTTGGGAGATTCGGTGCTGACCTGCCCAAAGAGATGGCTGCTCTCTGTAAGTCATTTTCATCACAGTGTGCGTGTTTGACTCTTTCCTCCCTCTTACGTATCATTTTCCATTTCAGCTCTCGCTACATATATAGTCTATACCTTAATTTTAGTCGAGTCACATTATACAATTTGGAAGAGGAAAATACGGCTATTTAAATTGCACTTCATTATGTGTAATTTTGTGGAAATGGAAAACCTTAAGGTCTGTTTGTGATATAGGATGAGTGGTATAAAGAAAAAAAATCCCCCGAAGAAACCATGAAGAAAAAGTCCACTTTCATCAATACAGTGATTACTCTGCTGCTGTGGTTTCCGTATAGATGCTTGTAGATGGTGTGGTTGTGACCACAAACTCTGGCTCTGGCTTTACTGGTGTGTGTGTGTGTGTGTGTGAGTCTCTGTGTGTGTGTGTGTGTGTGTGTGTGTGTGTGAGTCTCTGTGTGTGTGTGTGTGTGTGTTTGCGCGCGCGCACACGTGCGTGCGTGTGTGTATGTGTGCGCGTGTGTGGACCTCTCACAGAGCTTTTGTGAGGCAGACAACCCACAAGTCTGCAATTAGAGACAAAACAACATTCTTTCAGTGTGAGGTGATGAGTTCTCTGAGCATCAACAAATATTTGAAAATGAACACAATTGCAATTCAAAGACTTTTCCAACTGTTTGCTCAGAATGACCACACACCTTCTCAAAAAAGGAAAAAAAAAGGTGAGCTTGGATCCAAACAAGCGGACACACCACAGCAGCTCGCTCCCAACAGTGTCAGACTTGTAGTTTCAGACCTGACCACAGGGGGCACTGTTGTATGCTGAAGCACTAAAATGGGATGATGTATGTAGCATAGAGCACAAAGAGGAGATTGTTGGCAGTCCAAAGTGTTTTTCTGTCATGGAAAAACTAGCCAGATTACACACATGCTGCTGACATATATTTCTCATTGTTAAAAACACCTGCTAGTTTAAAAAAGGCATTTTTTAAAATCAGCATCAGGATTCTGGGTCAGGGAGTATCCTTGCAGAAAACCACTGTCGTCAGTGAGTGAGAGAGAACAGAAGGAGCACTTTTGTTGAGGTTAGGGCTTGAGGTAAAGGTAAGCGGGAGTTATTTGAAATCTTATCTGGGCGCAGCGCTAAAGGGGCGGCAGGTGGTGGTGGGTGGTAGGTGGTGGAGGGGCTATAATGGGTGTGGGTGGCAACAGCTGAGTGCAGAGCCCCCCTGCCTGTGTGCGCAGTCCCCCCCTCGCTCCCCTACCACAGCATGCCTGAGCACCTCTCCAGCCTTTCAGCCGTCAATCACTACCTCACCCCCGCACCCCCTCCTTCCTCCTCGCTGCTGCTGCCCACCTAATCCTCAAGGTATTTTCACAGAACCAGAGCGAGTGAGAGAGCGAGAGAGAGCACCTGGGGGTAATGTCCTAGTGTGGTGGAATCCAAGAACACACCCTGCTAGGAAAACACACAGATACACACATGCAAACACACCACTAGAGACTGTCTTCCCACTCCCTCTCTCTCTCTCTGTCTGTCTGTCGCTCACACACAGAGCACTTCTTTCATCTAAAAACTAGAAACATACCCCTGACGCAGAGTGAAATCCCACCGCACTGACAGATGGGTTCTTTTTTGGTTTTTACACTGGCATGAGTTAAGACAAAACACAAAGTATCAAAAGCACAAACAGACGCAGGCAACCACATGCTGCGCTGGGGCCTTCATACATGACTGCTTGTACTGACACATCCACGCTGGCAGTGGTATCGTTGAAAAGGGTTAAGGACTGCAATTATTCGGTTTAAGCTCTGTGGCGGAGCTTAAACAAGGCTGGGGTCAAAGATTAAGTCGGGATCATTGTGACAATTAGCGTTGACTCAGCTTTATGTGGGTGGATTGACTTTTCTTTTTTTTTGGGCTCTGCTTCTTTAATAGCTGATCAAAAATAGTGCCAGTATCAGTCTAGACTTATATACTGTGAATGTCAGGATTGATATTCGTATGATTTTTTTCCCCAGAGGAGTCTCAAGTCAGTGAAAAAATAACTTTTTCTTTTTTTTAACCCAATTTATTACCTTAAAACAGAATAAGTAATAATAAACTTTATTTATAAGGCACCTTTCAAAACAAAGTTAGAAAGTGTTTTAACTTTTTGAACCTGGATTTTAAACAAATTCAGGCAAATAAAAGAAAAACATCAGTTAATAAAAGCAAAACATAAACAAAAGAATAATATATAAATATATATATTATATATATAGATATAAAAATAAATAATTATAAGAGATATAAAATAAACAGTGTGCTAAATTAATGAAAGGCTTTTTGAACAAAGATTTAAAAGATATTACTAGTTTTATTATGCTGTCAAGAGCTGTGATTAATGACTAATTTGTCCATAACTGTTTTGGTTATTCGATGAATCGTTTACACCATAAAATATATGACATAAAGTGTTGTTTTAAATACAAAAGACATGCCTACAGCTTATTTGTGCTGAACTTCATTCAGAAATACATTTCAATGTCAGTTTAGCATTTGGCCATTGAATGGAAAATTGTCAGCTGCTTGTTTCGGCTTTTAAAACATCCTTCTGGTGTATCCCTTGACAAGGAATGTTACAAGTCATTTTACTGACAGCAGTCTCATTCCTCCACTCTCTTAAACGTTAGCAGAGAAGACAAAAGGCCTTGGTTTGGACATTCCCCAGGCCCTGTTTTTCTTCTCCTTCTACTTCTTCTCCAGGAGTTGGCTTAACAGGCCTGCTCATTGTTGTCAGGGCTGTCTGTAGGCCAGACTGAGAAAATACCTTCCACATAAAGGGAGTAGCTCTGCGGATATTGTGTGTGTGAGTGTGTGTGCAGTAAATAGCACTGCATTCTTGCCCGGCTTCAGAGCTCCGTACATAATTGTTGTTAGAAAGGTAGCCTTGGTGACACCTACCTTTGTTGGGCGTGCATGCTGTGCCGACAGGTCTGAGCACCTCCCATGGCGGCGTTGTGTTTTGGCACCACAGCGTCTTTGGAAATACCTGTTTTGCACAGTGGTGGGAAGAGACAGGAGAGGGCAGGGATGACTGTGTTTGCACATGCAGAGATAGTAGGCTTTTCTTTATTCTTAATGCACACATGGAGGAAGTAGACCCAGAAAACCTTCATTTCAACATTCAAGTCATGTGTGAATCATCACTGTGGGTGTGCTGCAAGACTCCCCATCATCACCACCCATGTCTTTATAAACGTGCAAAGGCGTTTGTTCATCCATGAGAGGGTCTCTGTGCAGTGTGTACCAGAGGCCGTTATCAGTTGATCCCTGTCATTATGGGAGCCCTTCAAACAAACAGTTGGAAGCCCATTAAGGCCACTTACTATGTGATAACATCACCACTGAGCCCTGAAACACCTCTATAAGCTTTCACCAATCAGGGCCGGAGCCCTGGCCCCAAAGCCAGCCACAGGGATGTTTTGAAAAGCTAGTAGGTCATTTCCTTCAGCCCACATGGCTCGGACCAAAATCTGCAGTCCTTAGCTGGGCTCGGACTCTCCATTCAGACCATAATTTTGAGATTTATGTAGAGTGAGGAAGCTCATGTGAGGCTCAGCTGTGAACGTTTTCAGCAGCATCTCGGCGGGATGAAATTAAAAGGATTGTATTAATAGAAAGGAATGAGTAGCGTGTTGAAACTTGTGCAAAAGCTGCCTGAGTCTGCTCAGTTGAGCCTCCAGTGGAGACAGGGTGAACAACTAATGTAAAGTGTATGTTGGGCATGGATTTATACACCACACACACACACACACACATGCACAAACATTAGCATTCTGGCTGCCAAGCATATATGCATGCATCTGTGTGTGTGTGTGTGTGTGTGTGTGTGTGTGTGTGTGTGTGTGTGTGTGTGCGTACTCACTCACACACACACAAACCATTATGTCAGGCAGACTGTGAAAAGGACCAAAATGTTCCAGCAGAAAAGAATATCCTCATGCAGAGTGACATAATTAAAAACACTCATTGCATTCTTAAACACACACACTCACAAGGAAGTCATGTTGGCTTAGGGAGCTCGGGGAGTTGCGTCAAGGAGCCATTTTGGTGGGAAATATGGTATGAGAGGGAATGTAAAAGAAAACCTTTAAATGGAGGAGAGGGACAGCGGGGAAGGATGTCAACTAGCAGAGTGAAGCTCTCCGTTGGATGCAGAGCAGAGCACAAACAGCACATTGTACCACTTTATTTATTTTCATAAAGGTTGAAGTGCTGGGTTTCAGCCCAGCCTTGATGTAGGTGGGTATGTGCCTGACTTTGAAGGTTTAGATTTTGCATATGTGTGTGCTTCTGTGGGTATGCTGTATATTTGAGTGAAGGGAGGGAGGGAAAGAAAAAATGAGCTATGTATGGATATAAAAATGATGAGCTCAGCCCGGCTGCTACTGCTCACTTCCTTGAAGGCGCAGGCTTCCCTACAGACACACACAGACTCCCATCTCTGTTTTCTTCTTCTCTTCCTGTTTGCTCTTGAGAAACTGTGATGTCATATCTCTTTTAAAACTGTGAGTGGCCCTCGGAGACACCTGAAAGTTATACTTTCTGTTTGCTCTTGAAAGCAAAACCGATCCATCTCTGACCTCTGTCAATCCCTGTGTCATTTACTGATCTCTGTTAGATTTATTGAAAGGGTGGGAAAAAATGGTCAGAGCCTGCGGCAAAAACATTGTAAATGAGGATTTCAAGGAATTTCAGGAAAAACTTCAGGAATGAGAGACATATTTTTGAGAAATTTCTCAACAAGAAAAGTATCATTATGTTGTCTGAGCCTTCATCAAAACGCAGTCAGTTCTGGTTTATTTTTGTATTAAAGTAAAAGTCTAGGTCTTTTAAACTACAGATATAATTTTCACCAGATCAGTGTTTGCAGTGTAAAGTTTTGTCCAGGGTTTAATGTAATGTCAAAATTTGAAGCGACATATACAAGCGATAGCGATATACACATTTTCCTATTACCTGTAGTGCTATTTATCTGTTTTGGTGTAAGGTACCGAGTGTTGGAGATATCAGCCGTAATATAATTGAACTCTAATGTAGTGGAACTAGATGGCACTTGGCTTGTGGTGCTCAAAGTGCCAAAAAATACATTTAAGAAACTCATCAGCAATGTCTCTTTCCAGAAATCATGACCCTCAAGTTAATCCGCAGACTTCATTGTGAGCTGTTTCATGTAGGAACTATTTTCTTTCTACCAAACTACACCTGCTAACCGTATCACTGCACAGAGGGGACTGTGCATCTACACATGGATGAGAGGCTCATGCTTGTTAAAGCGTAAGATGTGAACATAAATGGCGTCCTCCCTGTCTGAGCTGTAACATTGACTAGCTCAGTGGTACTCGGTGAGTCAGCAGTAGATGCACGCTTCTTTCTGTGTGATGATACAGTTGGCAGTTGTAATTCAGTAGAAAGAAAATAGTTCCGGCATGAAACTGCTCACAGTAAGGTCTGTGAATTATCTTGAGTAACACACTCATGATTTCTAGAAAGAGACATTGCTGTTTATCGAATGTATTTTTTGGGCACTTGCATTATATTGGAGAGAGGGCAGACATCTCTACTGCCGATTTCTCCAACACTCTGTAACTCACACTGAAACAATCTAGGTTCATAAATACCACTACAGGTAAATGGAAACATTTTATCTTTGATTTTGTGGTGAACTCTCCCTTTAATAAGAAAAATCACAGAGCCATCTGCTTGCCGGTATCTCTGCGTCTGTGACCATGATCTATGTAGCAAATTAACAGTGCTAGGACTGGACCATTTGTGTGTACATGTTTGTGATGACAGCATGTGTAGTGCTGTTTGGCTGCATCCTTGATCTATCAGTGAGACTGGAGCCTCCTCTGCTTTAATAAACAGCCCTGCATCGTCTGGCATCCCTGCTTTCATCTCCCTTGGCGATCGCTAGCCTCAAGATGACAGCTCTCGGAGGCGCTCCTCTCTTTTTTGGAAATCAGTTCCCCTTCACATTACTCTTTTTTTTATTTTTCAACCATTGCTGGCCATGATTCAACAGATGTGGGTTAAAATGGACAGAAAAGCCAATTTTGTTTTTCCAGTCAATTTGAAGCACCCACTGAAGGAGTTTTTGTGAAACTGAGTGGAATATCTGCTCCTCCGATGATATCCACCTAAACCCTGTCGGCTTATGCACTCTCTTGAATTCCCTCGCTCTTTTCTCTCTCTTTCTCTCGTTCTTCTCAGCCTTCACCTTGGATTTCCTCTCGTTATCCCCCTGTGCAAGTTGGAGCCAATTTGCCCTAAGTGCTGGAGACTTTCAGAAACTTTGCGTGTGTTTGTGTATTAAATGTGTGTGTGCTTGTGTCTGTATGCCTGCGTGTGGAAAGTCAGAAAAGGTTGCCGGTGAGGGAAAGGCCATGGAGTGTACTACATCTCTGACACAATGACAGATGAAGATAAAGAGGCTACTATTAAAAATGGGAGGGGTCTGTTTTCAGATGGGCCTTTGTGGGCACGTGCAGGACGAAGGGCGCGCAATGGCGAGTAAGGAGAGAAGGCCTCGGAAGGCGTGGGAGGGCACACAGGCACAGGGCGGGCCGACAAGAAAGAGACGGGGGGGTTTGTATTTTTGGCCCCACAACTAAAAGATCTTTCTTTTTTCCCCCAACAAAACACGGGTAGTGAAATGTCATGACAGTGCAGATAGAGGGAGAAAGAAAGATGGAGAGTGAAAAAGACTTTGTTGAAAGATGGCCAAGACTGATAGCGCTCTGAAAAGTAGCTCTGTTAAGTCTTTGGTGGGACCAGCATGTTAACACAGGCCAACATGGCCGCCGCTGAGAAACAGGCGCTCTCATAAGTCATGCCTCACTCTGTAGACACCCATGCTCAGTGACACATCAGGTATCCTCCAGAGATATATTGTGAGAGAGTGAGCTAGATGAGTGGATAAGATTACATGTCTCGTCAGAGATGAACATGTGTAAATCCTGCGGCTGGTGGAGCAGTTGATGGATGTGATGAGTAAGAACGTGAGGACTGCACTCTGTTTTATGCAAACAAACATAACAATGTACTGTCACTTGAAGATCTCACCTTTTTTTTAATGAGTTCATAAATCAAAAGTATTTTAGTGGCAGAATGATGGTCTTTTCATTGAACTAGGCTGTCTGTGCAGTAGAAAGATGCAAAGAATTGGTGCTATATGACCAAAGAAAACAGAAGAAAAGGTCCGTGACATTTGCTTTTGCTGAAGAGAAAACCCTACAACTAACAGAATGCACTGCACCAGATCAGACCAACAAACGCTCCTCTGGTGGGTGATTTAATGCAGGTTTGTTTGTTTTCACCTGGAAGACCCGTCAGCCTTGCATCCTATTTGTCCCAGTGGCCATTTGTGGCACTGCAGCGAAAAAATCCCAAAGCCAAAGCATTTTTCCCATAGACCCACTATAAAACACCAGGACACCTCGAACTGCAAACAAGGTCAATTATGCCTATTCGGTAGGCTGCATACTGTGGAAGTAAACACAGAAGCTAGAAACTTTTTTGGCGTATGCACCAAGCGAGCAGTTCCATTGGACGGAACAGATACCATCTTGAGGTCTGGTATCTAGTTATTATTATACAGCTATGTTTTTTTTGAGACAGGAAACAATATGGTGGCCAGCTGTTTACAAACAATTTTGAGTTACAGTTAAACAGTGAGCTAAAATATGTATCTGAAAACATTTGAAGCGAGAAATAGACAATGTAATGACAGAATCAAGGTTCATAATTTATTTCATTTTTAATTTTTTTCAAAATAATCTGTCAAAATTATTTATTTTTCTTTATTGGAAGGAGGGTTGGTTAGACAGAAAAGGTGGGAGCGAGAGGGGGATGACATGCAGCAGAGGACTGCAGGTTGGAATCGAACCCAAGACACTGCAAAGAACTTAGCCTATATGGGGTGCAAATTCTACCAGGGGAGCTAGAGGTCACCCCTGGTTCATATTTGATAGTTCTGCCATTTGATATCTGTTTTATCAGCCTTGGTTTTTGCAATACAGGAAACAGTATGATGCCCACTTCCTGTTGACAAATTTTCATATTACAGCCCTAAAGTATACTATAATATTTTCCTAAGGACATTTTAGGCCACAAATAGGCAATACAGTAACAGAAACTTTGTTTCTATTTGATCAGCATTCCTGACTTTTACAGTTTGGTCTGACTTTGAGTGAGTGATAGGGACGGCTCTCTCTTTTGAGAATGTGGTAGTACAATCTGTAGTTCAAGCAGCAGCCCTAGAGCCAGCAAAAATCATCTAGATTAAGATCTGGGTGCTTTTAAGATGGAGAGAAGTTTTCCACCGTTCATTTACACTTACCATCCACGTTGTTATAATACAAAACACATATCCCTTTATGTGTTAAAAAAAAAAAAAAAAACTATTGAGAATTTCTGTGTATTTCTGTGTGTGTTTCTGAGTAACCTGAACCTGGCTGCGGTGGGAGGGCGCTCTGAACTGGTGTTCAGTGTCTCTATCATCACCGGCAATCTGTTTCAGCACGTCCACACACTGCACACATGTTCACATCAGCAATGAAAAAGCTCTGCATTCCTTTCAAAATCACCATGCCGCATTTAGCGCATAGGCATTTTAAAAACAAGCCGTCTTTATTGCCTCACACACCACTGCGTTGTTGACTGCTCGGCTGTAACCTGAACAACTGTATACAGAGGAAGTGACAACAATGTGTTGTATACGTCTTATCTGTAATCGGCATCAGAGCGTCAGACAGTAGTAAAGCTTGGTTTTCCTGGGCTCCGGCCCACATGGAGCTATAAGCAGTCTGCGACCAGCTGACTGAGCGTCCCAGCCCCCTGTACGTCTACTGTACAGATAAAGAGATGAAACATCCTATCACAAAAGAAACATTTAAATATTTTGAATATGTGTCAAAGTCTGATCTAATCAGCGTCATTAAACGTGAGGGAAAGCAGCAGTCACAGAGAATGACCAGCAAGTTGGCAGCCACTGAAAATGAAACATTTCCAAACCCAGAAACAAAAGCAGAGAACTTTTTCAAGTAAAACAAATCATGCAGTTAGGAAAAAACGGCCATAGGGAACTTGATGAAATGAGGAGAGTATTTGCAGAAACAGATGGGGGAATTAAGGAGAGCGATGGAGAGACTTGTGAGCCAGAGAGTGAGGGAGAGAAGGAGGGAGGGCAGGATAAGTTTGGGGGGAAAGTTAGTGGCCCAGTGGGGGTTTCTTCTGGAGTTCAACCTCTCTGGCTGGGGAAGGAAGGGGAGGAGGGAGGGGAGGCAGGGACCGGCCTGGGTCAGCAACAGTATGGAGTATGTGTAGATTAGATGTCTAAACTCACTCCACGAAAACCCTCTGAAGCGCTGGAAGACTCTCAGCTCACAGCGCTGTGTGCCAATAAGTGCAGAACCTGGGGTTAGTGGTCTGAATTATAGTCTCAAACACCAGTAAAAAAGAAATGTCAAAACCAGGAGAGCGTCGGATAAGGTCCATAAATCTCCAAAAACAAAAGAGCTTCAAGTGTGAGCACATGATATTATAAATCGATTGTGTTGCCGGTCCAGAGAGCAGCCCTGGCAAACAGCACTGATGTTACAAAGAACATTCAAACACCAGGGGATTCGCCAGTTTTTTAGTTTCCAGGATGCTGTTTGAAACGAACAGCGAGAAAAAAGAAAAAAAAACAACACAGGAAACAGTCGAAAGATGAGTGTGAGAAGAATGCTTGTGAATCATAAAAATGTGACTCGTGGCAGTGATGATTTAATCTGAAATGCATCTAATGCATCAGGACTTTTTTCTGCTTTTGAATCATTGTTTAAATGGGTGGAGAGGTAGAAAAAAAAGAAAGTCAGCTTTAACAACAAACTGTTAGCGGGGGCATCTTTGATAGATAACAGTTTGTTATCTAGCCTCACTGTTCTATTTCTGCTGTCATAAAGCTTCCTCTTTATGACCCGACAGCTGTATGAAGAAACACATAAAAACTACTGATGTTGTTTATTGTTTGATGCAACAAAAGAGCTGTTAAATGTGTGTCTCTGTGTGTGTGTGTGTGTGTGTGTGTGTGTGTGTGTGTGTGTGTGTGTGTGTGTGTGTGTGTGTGTGTGTGTGTGTGTGTGTATATATGACTGCTTGAGTGTGCCAGCTCAAAAAAAATAAACAAGAGATCTCAACTGGAGGAAAAGCTTTTAGGTCAATAAACATTTTAATCGAAATCATTGAAAATAGCCCGAAAGCATGGTTTCTTTCACGAGACAGGAAAAAGTGTGAGACAGACGAGGAGGAGGAGGAGGAGGAGGGAGGGGAGGGCACTGTGTGTTTATGGAGAGCGTAGCCAGCAGCACAGATTGACAGGAAATGTTGTCTTTTTTGCCTGCTGGGCTGTACCACTTGTACTGGCCTGACAGGGGGGGAGATGAATGTGCGGGGCAAGCGGACTAAAGCCATTCTATTATCATATATCTCTCATTGTATCAGGCTGTTTGCTTTAGCCCAGGCAGAGTCAATCTGTCTGCAGAGCAACAGTTAGGACCAGTGACAGACTTCTTTTTATTGACCGCCTATTGATTTCTTTTGATTTACTGGCACTGCGAGGTCAGCACTGTGTTTTTTAAATTGAATTATTTTAGTGATAGCAGTTGAAGGAGGCCAAATGTTTAAAGGCAGAATTTTGTAATGCTTTCAGATAGTGTTTGACGTATTAAAATAGCACAACTGCATCCTTGCATCTGTCCATTTCTCGGACGCTGAGAGTTAAATCACACACAAGGTCAAGAGGACCTGTGAGAAGTGTGTTCAGCACATGGTGTGTTTGTGTATTGGGGGTATTTGTCTGTGTAAATGCATGGTGGGGATTGAGCAAGGCAGCCCTCATTCATCACTGTTAAAGCACTTCCAGAGGGAGAGACAGAAAGAACTGCCCATCCTCTGTTCCCTCAAACAGACAGAGCAGAGGGAGGGATTTAGCCTGGCATCTGGTTTCTGGGTTCAACCACAGCACAATGTTCTCTCTCTCTCTGTCTCTCTCTCTGGCTCTCTTTCTCACACACACATACTCAACCGGCCAGTGGCTGGACTTTAATATGGTTATGATTAGAGACGGGGGCTCGGGGAAGGGAGGGGAGGGGGCTCATATTTACTGCAGGGGAATTGGGGGAGGTGCGATGGAAGGACAGAGACAGGGACCAGATCTGAATGGGACACGAGGGGAGGGGGATTGTTTGTTTGCATTCTGGGCTGAAATATGAAACACAAAAAAGCAGCACGGACAAAACAGCAAAAGAAGAATGGGAATAGAGTTTTGTCCTCTAACCAGATCACTTCTTCCTCCAGTGCAAGCTCTGCTGGCCGGCCCCCTCTCTCCCGCCTCCTCCCCTCCTCCGCCTCCTCCTGGGTCCCTCTCTCCAGCCCTCCCTCTCTGGCATTCTCTCTCTCTCTCCACCCCCTCTCAGAGCGTCATGCCGAGGCAGTTGGTTCGCTCCGCCGTGTCTGGGGCTCAGTGAGAGCTGTGAGAGGCTGTTATTTAGGTCTGTTACAGCAGACAGGGAGCAGCTCACCCAAGGGCAGGGGGAGAGGAGAGAGTCAGAGTCACGCTCAGCTCAGCTCAGCTCAGCCAGGCAGGAACCAGATCTGCATTCCAGCTGAGAGGGAAAGAGGGGAAACTCCAGCATCGGCAGGAAAGGGCAACGGAGAGAGAGTGACAGCCAGAGATAAGTGAAGGCAGGGAGAGAGGTAGCAGATCCAGCTAGCTGTTGCTGCTGCTGTTTGTTGTTGTCACTGCTTCAGCGAGTGACGTGAGCGGTGGACGCAGGGGCAGGACGCAGGCAGGCAGGACTGAGCAGCTCATAGTGATTTTTGCCCTGGGCGGGGGGGTGCCATGTTCGACTGTATGGAGGCTCTGGGAATGGGCCCCCGTCAGCTCTATGATGTCACCAGCCGCGGTGCATGCATGCTGCGGAAGGCGAGCCCCTTCTTTGCGGGGCTGGACCCCTTCGCTTGGACGGGCAGTGCCAGTGTTCAGTGTAAGTGGCATCCTGTTTGGATTTTCTTTTATGACACAGTCATGTCTCTCTGTCTCTTATTGCCGACTTGCTTACCCCTCAGGGCTCGGCTAAGGGGGCTGCTGTCAGGGGCTGGAGAGCAGCACAGGAAAAGACTGGGACAGACAGTCTCCTCTCCTCCTCTCTCCTCTCCCCCCTCACAGCCCACAGCCAGTTTGAGCTGCTCAGCCATCTGAGAGAAACTCTGCTATGATATGATATGCACTGTGTGTGTCTGTGTGTACTTGTGTGTGTCTCCATGTTTGACTTGTGGGTTTGAGCCCGTGGAGTCAAGTTTCAGTGACAATGTGTAGCCACCTGAGGTTTGACCTTGCCAGGTGCTGTCTACGAAAAACAAAACTATGAGTATAACTACAGATGAAAGAAAGAGGAAAAGGGCTGGTGTGTGACAGGAAGAGAAAACACTGACGCTTTTGGGCACGCAGACTGGTTTAGCCCATTTCTTAATGTGGTTTTACATTACACGTTCTGATGAAAGGTTATTGACGAATATAGCCTGCTTAATGTTACAGAAGTTTTGTGCTGTCCTCATAGGTCAGAGGTTTGTTTACGCTTCTGGATACGAGATGGATAATGATATTCCTCTCGAGCCATGAATTAATAAGTAGATGAATTATTTAATGGATAAATGGATGAATAAATTAGAAACGTGGAATGCATACACAGTCTAAAAAAGCGGGATATTCTTTCTTTCATCTCGCTTCCTCTGTCTCATTTTTCCATGCCTGTGACTTCAGACAAGGCTCTGACTCTAACAACAGGCCTCTCTCTGGACAGACAAAACTGGGGTCCATTTCCATACACTTCCAGGGGGCCGCTACTGCTGTGAGAGAGCGTGTGAGAGTGGAAAAGGAGTGGGGGTGTGTATGCATGGTATGGGAGCAGTGTGGAGGGAGCCAAGATATGACAGTGGAAAAACAATCAAAAACACAAGCGAAGATAGAGCGGCGGGATTAACAGTTGAACCGTGCTCTTGTTTTTGGGATGCTTTGTGAATTTTGAATTTTTGTGTGTGTGTGTTTTTCTGTTTGTTCATCCTCCTGCTTTTTGTTCCTTTTACTGCCTCTCGGGGGGAGTCATCTGTCTTCATTAATCGTGAAGACACCAGCGTTTCAGTGGCTGTCATGCACACTGGCTGAGCTTTAATGAAGACAGATGCCCTGTCAGTGGAGGCCGAGGCCAGGGGGAACTCCAGCCAGCCCAGCCTGCTCTGCTTAAAGCTAGGGGAGCCCTGATGATAACAAGATGAGATTTGTTTATTTAATCAATCAGGCCTCTATGGCCTCCCCTTTTAACCCACACACATGCACACATTTGAAAATCAGACCTCCGGATTCCTGAAGTACATTTTTCTTTTGGGGTCTTTGTCCCAGAAAATCAAAGAGATAAAAAAAAACTCCTGAGAAGCTGCCCTGAGGGTAAGAAAGCTAGCAGAGCAGAGCAAAGTGGAGGCCGGTGTGGTGTACTGTTTCAAGCCCTCTGTGCCCAATAACCTTTGTAAACAAGGCAGCCCTATCCCCACACAAGGAGCCATATAATGCCTCTCTTTGCTGAAGCAGTTGCCCCTCATTGTCCTCATCAATGAGGCTGATGAATTGATGTTTGAGTCTGATATCTCATTAAGCAGGCCCAGCTGCACAACAGAGGGACCTGTCTGGCTCCTAATGCCACGCTCACACAAGCACGCACGCTGAGCACCAAAAAAAACACTGGGTTTATAAAGAGAGTCACCTGGCTTTGGCATGCTATTAAACAATGAATTACTGTGATCAGCTAAAATTAAAAAAAATAAATAAATAAACCCCTTAAAATATTAGCAAATTACTTTCAAAAACAAAAAACGTGGTGAGCAAAAAAGAAATAAATGACACCAAAGCAAGCAAGAAATTAGTAAAAAGAAACCAAAAAAACCCAAATTAGTAAAAAGAAAAAAACAAAACAAAAAAAGAAATATAAACAAATAAGGCAAACAAGACAAAAGTACTTAAAATATAATAATTATGTAAAATCATTTTGAATATGTATTTAAGATAATCACAATATTGTTTTTCCCTCATATATTTATTGAAATTTATTTTTCCCTAGCTTTCTTGAAAATAATAATAAAAGTTGCTCATTGCCTTTTTTCCGTGTTTTTGAAAGAAAACCAAACAAGTTAGCTCAGGTTTCAAAGAGTTAAACAGTGTAGGGAAAAAGTACAAGTTGAGGTAAAAAAATGGTAGAAATCTTTAAATGTTTAGTATGACAATCTGAAAAAAAGGTTTGCCCCCTTAAATCTCACCCTAAATGACTATATCCTATTGTGTTGGCAGTAAATCTCCAGCGGTGATAAGTGTCACTGTTGTTGGCCACTAGCCCGGGACAGTCAGAGGACTTAAAAGTGTGTGGTCAGTTTTCCTGTTTTTTCTGTTCGCCAGTGGGAGACCTCAATGTCAGAGGTTAGTGAGAGGCTACGGCCTGGCCAATGTCAGATCTACACCATGTGTGGCGGCCTTGTCAGCTTGCTGAAAAGGCGACCCTTTCAACCAGCTTGGCTTGTGTAATGCTCTTAAGTGCCTTATACCACGGAGCTGGTACTACATCTGAGCTGCCCTGCGCATAAGGATAATGGACACTGATTTAGTCATACGTCAATGAGAACTGAATTAGTCAACTGCCAGGGAAGCCATTTGAGAGAGCCTATGCAGACCGATCCCCTCTCTGTCAATGTTCATTTGCTTAGAAGAATGAGGCAATTACGCTTAGCAGTTCTCCAGGGTCAGAAGAAGGGGAAGTATGTTTTTCTCACCAAAACACTCCCCGTAGCTTGAATCTTTTTTGAACACTGTTTGTGATATCAATCGTGATGCTCGCCGGCGATACATACAAGAGAGTGACACGGTAGTAACGGATTGCTAGAGCGATCCGTCACCGCGTGTGTAATCACACACATGCACAGGCACACACGTCTCTTTGTTTTCCCTTAATGTGCTGTTCAAATGTGAATTGAGGAGCTAATTGAAATGGGGGTATATCTCGGCAGCAATGGCAGAGAAATAAGAGCTTCCTGTGACCGCTGGCACATTCTGGCCCCCGATCATTTTCTCCCTGATGGAAGTCCGCAGTTATTTCATTATAATTACAAAAGATTCAATTAAAAGATTAGAATGCCTGAGGGGGCAGGACTGGGAATAGATAGTGGTATCTTGGTCAGGGGGGTGGTGTGTGTGTGTGTGTGTGTGTGTGTGTGTGTTTGAGAGAGGGAGAGTGAAGGAGAGTTATAGTGCCATGGTTGCAGATCTAATGAGGACGTGTCAGTGCTGTTATATATACATAAACCTTGTTGATCCTTTCCAGATAATGTCAAATGAATGTGCTGAAGTTAAAAGGCTTAAGTTGTCAGCTGGTCCAAGGTCACTGAGTCGTAATTGATATGACCGAGGGAAGGACCTTCACTTGTGTCTGAAAACAATTATGCCAGTGCAGCTAAATGAGCTGTTTGAAGTAGAAAATCAGTTCAAAGTGAAATGTACAAAACACTGAAGCACAAGAGTAACCTTTTCTGTTCTGTAATCCCAAACTGTTATCGGAAAAGCACCTAATTTTAGAGTGCAGTTAGTGGAGAGCCTGTATTTCACTAAGCTGCTCTCTGGGAAAAGGCACATGACTAAGTATTTGTAAGTGTGTGCATGTGTGTGTGTGTGTGTGTAGGCTGATATGTAGGTATGCATGTGGATATACCTTTGGTATGTCAGCAGACATGTTGCAATACCATTTTTTTCTTCCCGATGCTGATACCTGAACTTACACTGCATAAAAAGATTTTTCTTTTTAAATTAACCACTGTATACTACTAACTTTGTATGAAAGTGAAATCATCATCGTCATACCAACATCAATGGACTTGCAGCGATGAAAGCTGTTGCTTGTGTCTCAGACAAAAAGTTGCACATGAACACACCAGAAAGACTACAGGCGAAGGCCAACCAGCATGTACGTTCTGCGCCTGAGTGAAAGGAAATGTTCCTCCATACCAGCAGATGGTGATAGTTTGTAATTGTCATTCAAAAAGGGAAATTGGAAGACTGTCTTTAATGCTAGTTAGCCAGTTAGTACATCATCAAAACAATCCGATGTTGAAAGAACAAAACATATTTTTACCTGATATAACAAGTTTATTTTGATGTCACTCCCTCTTGACTTTAGTCCTTTCTTTACTCTCCTTGCTTCTGTTTCTTTTATCGTGCGCTGAGTGGAGCCAGAGTGATTTCCCTGACCGATGGGTTCGGCTGTCTCTGATTCAACATGCTGAATCAGCTGAAAAAAATGACTCACAAAAACTAAGGTGATAGACTCTTACTGATGGTGCAATATTGACTGACGGCCAGCGTTTGGCTTGGTGTGTCAGGGCACTAAAACATCAACAAATACATAAAGAGAATCAGTGCCTTGAAACTTTCTTTTATCCAGAGTCAAGTATTGCCAAATTGCTGACAATCTGCAAATGGCTGCACTATTTACTGAAATCTTGCTGCTTTAGATAACAGTAGTTGTTCATGGCTACACAGTGCAACTTGCAATTTAGGCTTCTATTTTAGATCAGTGAAGAAGGACTGATTCCCAGGAAAACTGGTATTTTATCCAGGTGGGATACTACTTTAAAGTTTATTAATAAATGACCTGTTATTAGACGTATAGACAGACATATTTGCTGATACATGATCCAGCATTTTAGGCTGTTTTGGAGGCATTTCGAATGCTGGTATTGGCATCAGACCAAGTCTAGATGTCTTAATAATACTCTGCAGCTGCAAAACTCATTTTGCTGTATTCACACTTGCATATTGCAATGACATAAATTGAATCTGAAACTATCATATTAAATATAATTTAAGTGAATTCTAACCACATAATAGTTAGGTCTATATGAAATTTACTCTATTAAATTGCATTACTACATGGAAACCTTTTCACAGCATGAAGCCATATTCAGTATAAGGACGACTTGTGTTGCAGTATCACACCACCTTGCTAACAGATCCGCCTCAGCCCTGCAGTAATAGCCGAGCCCATTAATAGGCAGTGCCACCTATAAATAAACAGATTGAATCCCTGCAGTTGCTTAAAGTTATTTCCACAAGCCCCCTTTTCATGTGCGGTTTTTCGCTTATGCATAAATATGAGCATGTCAGCCCCGTGCTTGCGTGTGTCAAGTCTATATGTGAACTACTATATGTCAATGTATGCAGTGTTTACGTGCTTGTTCGGCTGGCGTTTCTGCACCCAGACTGCTGTGTCAAATGCAGAGACAGACAATGTGCCAGGCTGGATTCCACAGGCCTGTACTGGAATCCAGCTCTGCTCTAATAGCAGTTTATAGCCCCACAGCAGCGTCAGTCACACCACTGTAAATAAAACTCATCAACCATCATGTGGAGGCCAAATCTGTCACCTCGGACTTTATGTCCATCTTCCTGACATTTTCTAGAGGTGTTGCACAAGAGTGCTTATGCCAAGGAGTCTCGTTCGGCTGCAGAACTGTGGAGCGCAGCCTGACAGAAGAGGCTGTTATGAGGCGAATGGGCTAACAGTTTGCCCCTTTGTATCAGCAGAGTATAAAATGTGGACTTTTGTAAGTCCTTTCACAATAGTTTGCTGGTCACCGAGGTATTGCGGCTGCCCACCCTAACACCCATGTCTGGCTGCTGCTATTGTAGCTGTTTACTGAGAACAGCTCTTTGCCTGCCAGGCACATTTTCCCTCGTACAAAGGCGTGGGCAACTGGCAGGCAGTGTGTGTGTGTGTGTACGTTTGTGCACCTTGACGTTTGTGTGTATGTGCTGTACTCATGTATGCACCTGTGAGAGTTTATTTCGCTAGAGGGCACGCTATGTACTGTTGCGCTCGTGTGTGTTTGTGTATATAGTATACAGTATATAGGAGTGTGTCAGCTCAGAGCCATGTGTGAGCTGAGTGTGAGGATAGCAGTTCTGTTACCACCATGTTATTGACTGACGGCTTGGCTCGAGCGTTGCTAGGGGCTCACTGTTATGAGAAGCGGAGGGCTCGGACAGCCAAGCTGAGACTAGGAACCCAGACGAGCCCGACTGTCCTCCCTCTGTGTATGTGTGAATGGGCTGTGTTTACGCAGCCGACAGTGTTTGGCAGGGAGTGGTGGGCGGCTGGTGTAGTACAGCTATTATCTGGACTCAGGGGTGGAGAGTGATGGAAGAGAAGTTGGCCGAGGAAGGGAGGGAGGGAGGGACGGCCTGCTGGCGTTGTTTTCACTTGGACATTAGTCAAATTCTGCCAATGTGTATGTGTGCAACTGCCATGACCACTCTTTTGGAAATGGTGTATGAGTTCATTTGTATATACTACTACTACTGCATTACTTCATTTATTTGCGTGTATATTTTGTTTGTGTGATCACTGTAGGGGAACAGGTGTGTGTGTGTGTGTGTGTGTGTGTGTGTGTGTGTGTGTGTGTGTGTGTGTGTGTGTGTGAACTAACAAACCCATTATTGTATGCTTAGCAGACAGTTTTGGACTTTTTTAAAGGCTGCGTTACAGTAAACTCACTTAATTTTCTGAGCTCACCAGACTGTTCCATTAATTGCTTTTCCCCATTTAGTCATTATATCAATATTACTGATGATTATTCATCAAAAAATCTCACTGTATATAGTTTGTGAAAGCAAAAATACTCAATTCTTCAGTATTGTCACAATATGGACATTGAGGTATTTGATTTTTTTAATATCGCCCAGCCTAGGGAGAACCTCAAAGATGCCTCTATGTGTATGTGTGTGTAAGTTTGTGCTTACTCACTCACTTTAGGAGGACAGAGCAGTTCTGGGGAATCCCTGAGAGAAACTGCACACAGGGGAGCTCCACCAAGAACTACATAACTTCAAGGGCTTTTTCTTTTTTTCGGTGTGCATTTGCACTGCCAATAAGAACGCTAAAGTACTGGATGGTTGCAAGGTCACTTTTGCTTTGACAAGTAAAAATTGCGTAAAGTACAGCCTGAACTACACTGTCGATCCATTTGTTCATGTTTTCACCATTGATTTTGTTTTTGTTTTGAGCTTCTGTTTGTGTTATCTGTTATTTATATGGCTAACATGTTTTTAAAAATAGCGGATGCTGGTGCTGCATTGCCTGTTTTTGACCAATCTGGACCAATCACTGTACACTGAAATAAAAGCTATGATTGATCCTAGCTTTTGTGGTGCGAACACAACAAAGGGGGGTTCTTGGAACTATGAAAAAGTTCTTCTGCTCTGAAAACATCTGATGTTTACATGTGCACATAAAACCAGGTTATCTGAAGAAATCAGGTTAAGACTCAAAACAGGAATGTGTGTCCACATCTTGAAAACTTAACATACAGCTGTTAACTGATCAGATGTCTGTCCAACCTACTGTCATACTTTTGATCCAAGACCACACAGTTTTACTGTGTAGCCATGTGTCAGAATTCTACAGTATACTTAACAGCTGTGGTAACTTTTTATTTACCCTAGTTTCTGTTTCTGTTTCAGTCAGATTTTGGATGTATTTATTTTGGATACACGGATGCACAATTACAGTAATGACCTTTCCTGTCATCACACTGCATTACGTTCGCAGTGACACATTCCCTGTGCTGGCTCTTTGTCATGCACACATGTGAAACCTCTGTTATACTCTTTATATCAGTTTTTTTTATAGAGAAAAAAAATCAGGCCACTGTAGAAAACCGACAATTACCAGGTAACTGGAGTGTGTGTAAACACACTCACTGCTTCAGTGGGTCCCTGCAGGAAATGTCTCGCTCTGAATCTGACACAAGAAGTGCATTCTCACTTACACACATGACACACGCTCACGAGCAGCAGGTATGCATGGACACAGAAATAAGAGCACATGCTCTGCAATGACTACAAACTAGAATATGTCCATGTCTTCACTGTAGCGTGACTTGTGATTGAACGAGAGCCCGTTGTGGTCATCCTGTCAGTAGGCCTGGATTTATCAGCTCCTGCTCCGCTGTTTGAGCACCTTTCACATTTGCCAGAAAACACTGAGAGAAAACCAGCCCGCCAGACAGACAGCCAGTTAGACAGGAAGCGATCCAGCAAAGGAGTTCAGGGCTGCTTGGGATGATTTATGCCGTGTTCAGGAATGCTGAATGAGCTCAGGGTGCACTTCTGTTATGGGAACTGACTGAATGGGCATTTCTCTCCTTGTCAGTGACGTTTTCGTGTTCTCTGAGTGGTTATAGTTTAAATGTCAAAATGTGACGTTATTGCCCCATATTAACATGGGACTTCCAACACATCGAGAGACGGCTAAGGAAGTGAATCACTGTGGCCCCAGTCTGAATTTCTTGTCAGTGCTCTGACAGCCTCCGCCCAGACACAGAGTTGGGCAACCTGTTGGCGGTTGGTTGCCAAGCAAAAGTGAAAAACTCTGATATGCATCATTGCTCCACAGAGCCACTCAAAGCAGAAGTTTCTCAGAGAGACTTCTACATCTGATATGACTGTGAGTAATTGTGCCAGTTTGAGGGGACTTCATGCCAGTGGCTCAAAAATCACCACATACACTTGAACTGCAAATCACTTAGACATCAGGAAGCCACAATTCTGGCTGCGCTCTCACTGCCGATCTGTTTATCTTACTTTCAGTGTCTGACACTGTTTTTGTCTCTATCATTATGTCTTTCCAGTTCTTTATAAGTGAACAGATGGAGGAAAACCCAAGATGCAAATGCACATCATTAAATTGAGATGTCAGATAGATATAAGGCTGAGGAAAAACGCAAAAGGAAATACTTCGGGTAGTGTGTGCAGACGCATGGGTACACACATTTACATATTGAGTGGGATTGAACTATGTGCTACTACTTGTGGGTGTGCTTTTTCCGTCCAATAAGAGGTTTGCGTTTGCACGTTTTGGTCTGCGGTGCTTCCCCAATGAGCTGGAGTGAATACTACTGTTGTTGTTTACATTATCCTCCTTTCCCCTCACTTCCTCTGACAGAGCGAGGCTGCAGCCGGGGACAGGCTACTTCTACTTTTGTAGGTTTCTATTGTTGTTGGGAGGAAGCAATAGCAATTGAACGAGCGTGAGTGGCCTTGCCAGAGACAGACAGGTGAGAGCCAGGGCTACAGATGGTGAGAGGAAGTCTGGGAGGATGAGAAACAACCTGAGGATCAAAGGACTCGGAGCTTTGCCTCGATGACTCTCCTCTCTTCTCTCCTCACCTCGCCCGTCTGCCTGCCTCCGCTCGCTGTCTGCTTCCTCGCCTGCCCGTGAGTTGTCCTGTCTTCCTGACATGATCAATGGCCCCGGCCTGCACCGCATTGCCAGGTTTGGGTTCACTCTGCAGTCACCGGAGGAGAGCGTGTGTTCCTCTCTGTCTTCTGTTGGGCAGATGAAGAGTCAGCTGGAGCTCACCGCAGGGATGAGGGGGCACATTTTTTCCACAGATCTGCACTTGACTGTCTGCTTTTTCCTGCACTTGCCATAAAAGGCCACTGACTTAAATCCTTTCATTGAAAGTATGTTTCCTTTAATTTCCCCCTTGCTTTTTAATACCTCCTTCCTCAGGTTTTGTTCAAGGACATTTGAAGGAAACTTCTTTTTTTGCTGGGTTCATGGGGGACAGGCAACTTGGTGTGCAAGTTTGTTTGAAGCCAACTTGTGTGTTTCTTGACAGGGTTGTGTGGTGCAGGAAGAGGGTGGGGGGGGGGTGGGGGGGGCTTGCTGCCAAATGTTGGCTTGGCCGACTCCATCAAGAAAATATCAAAAGGCCCTTTATGAGGTGCTGTAAAGAAGAAAGGGTGTTTTGAGAGCACCACCAGACTGCAAGGGTAATTCCACTTTTTAAAATGTGCCCTGAGGATACAGGCTTATCCCACCTGCCGCCTTTCCTGCTCTGTACGCTTTCTTCGGGGGAGCAAAAGACAAAGAAGTGTGAACTGGAGTGTGTGTGTGTGTGTGTGTGTGTGTGTGTGTTGGCAGCAGTCTGTGCGACCATGTTGTCTCAAAAGTTTTGTCATTAGCACTTATGGCAACTAACATATGCTAAAACGTTCTGCTCCACACCTCCGTCTGGTCGCAGATCATATGTGAGCATCATGTGCATTCACACATGTGTCTGTTTCTCTCTGTGTTTCATGACTTTCTGCTGGTTCTGACAGAAGGGTGTAAATTCCTGGAGAGGGGTGTGTGTGTGTGTGTGTGTGTTAATGTCTGGTTTCTCACTACTTTTGGCGAGCTTGGGGTGTTTTCACCGCTCGAACCTGAGCCATCTCCTGGTCGGCAGCCCAGTTTTATCATAGACCTTGTTTTAAAAGACAGCTTAGCGGGGCCTCTTTACAGGCATGTGTGTGTGTCTGTAGGAGCCCAGGTAATGAGCTTTCTGACAGCTGTTGAAAGGCGTTGCTACTGCTCAGCACCTTTAATGAAAGCCTCTCTCTCCTCCTTGTCAACACGCACACATTCCTCCCTCCTTCCTCCCAGCTTTTGACTTCCCCACCATATAAACTGTTCCTTTCTCAGTTGCAAGCAGGTTACATTGTGAGTGCTTGTGTAACTCAACACAATAGAGACTCCATAGACCTCCCACCTAAAAGCTCACAGGTGACTCAACTGTGTGCAGCCGAGCTTGAACAGCGCAGCAGTATTATTCAACCTGTGGGAAATGTAAGAAGGTGTAGCAGCGAGGGAGAGGTGGCTACAAAAGCAGTGACGGAGATCCTCCGGAAAGACTGGTACTGACAAGAGGAAGGAAATGGGCCTGTTGTGTGGGACCTTGAAGCCTCAGAGGGATGGCAGGAAGACGTGGGCAGAGAAACAGAGAAGGAGAGTTAAACATGCTGGCACGGCTGACAAGGGTGTGGTACTTTCTTTTCCTCTTTCACGAAGCCTAGCTCTTCACAGAAACCCTTCGGCTGGTCACTCAGCGAGCACCCTGTGGCGCTGTAGCCTCTGTCGTGGGGTAGAGGGCCAAGGGCACCCACAAAGGCCCCACCGAGTGTGCCAGCAAGTCTTCCAGCCCACTGTTCACCATCCTCTCTCAATCTGCTCCCCTTCTGCCACTGCTGTCTGCCCAGTGCCCACCCCTCTTTTTCACAGTGAGCCCTACTGTGTGCCCCTCTCTTTCTCTCTCACACACTGCCTCCAAGTCTCACACACTCTTTTACTGCCCAGTGCATTCGACAGGAACACGCAAGCTTTACAGGCTGTTTAATGAAGGTAGAGACGGAGACAAAGGCCCCACATGCCCATGCTTGCAGTTAAACACAAACAGAAAAAACACACACACACAGGAGAATATTTTTTTCCAACAATGTCTTCATTGATTTTAGCAGCAATAAACAAGTACATGCACAGCATCAGTATATGTATATATGAATGCACAAATACATAAGCAGGGAAAGAAAAACCAAAAACTGGACAAATGAACAAAATCTCAGAACAATGACTAAAGATTTAACATATGCATAATCCAACCTCGCCGCTGCCCTAAAAAGAGTTAATAATAGGGCTGTCAAATTATTAATTTTTTCAATGATGAATCGCAGAATTTCAAAAGTTCATTGGGATTTATTGCATGTTTTCAATTCTATTATTTTGCATTTCAAAACAGTAATGAGGTCCATATTAACAAGGTAAAGCAATTCTTAGATTGTCCTGATGAGGAATCCAGTGACAGCAAAAAAAATGCATGGGACTAGCATTAAGTGGGCATGTCTGTAAAGGGGAGACTTCTGCATAGAATCAATTTTCATTCAGATATTTTGAGGTCAGAGGTCAAGGGATCCCTGTAGAATGACTGTGGAGTTTCTCCATTCACAGGTTTTAGCCTAAATTTGTAGGATTATTCAGCCCCTTTTAAACCCGGTACAGCCTCTTTAATGTGATTTAAAAAAAAAAAAAAAATCACACCATGATTAACACATTAGCACAGACAGCCCTAATAAATAAATAATAAAAATAAATGAAAACATTTTTAAAAAAGGGGGAATGAAATTAAATCAATTAAATACAAAAAAAAGTATGTCTTATATTAAGACAGATTTATGCAGAGGCTAAATCATGGGAAATCCCCCAGTGCCTCTATCATGTGGGCCAGGTCTGTCCTCTCTAGATAACATATGAAGGGACCCTAAATGTTGAAAAGTGATTTATTACCCCTGATAGCAAATGTCATTTTTTCCAAGGGCAGAGTTGTAGTTTAGAAAGGTACTCGCCTTACCAACATTTTTCCATGAGAGAGAAACAATTCTTTTGGCCAGTAACAGATTCATTAAAAAAATCCTCCTGATGCTATTATTATTATTATTCTAATAATAATAATAATTACTACTATTATTTTTATTATTATTATTATCCAGAGGAATTTGTATAGATAATATGTCCTTCATATTCTCTCTCACTGCTTCCTAGAGCTCTCTTACACAGAGAATATATTTCTGGGGAACAGTGGAGCTTACTCGTGTACAGTTACAAACGATCCTGCATTTGCAAATCAAATAGAGGCTACAGTGAGTGGGCTGGCGAACAACATAAACACAGAATTCGTGCGCTGTCCTGTTACTGTATGCACGCTGTCCTCGCACAGCCTGTGCATTCGCTCTCACATGCCAAGACTAGACTTCTGGAACAGCGTCCCACGGAAGATTCAATCACACCAACAAGTCACGTAGACAAAATCTGCAGGCCTATTGTGAAAGAATACTTGTTACCCTGCCAGAATGTCATATGCTGCTCAGTTAAAAAGAGTGTGTTGCAACACAAAACACGAGATGCATAGTCATGGCCTTTGCTGACATACATTAGAAACACTCCCCTTTCCAGTCGAGTGGACAACAGGCAGCTTCAGCATTACCAGAGAGTTTTTCTTAATCATCTCTTCCTATTCGTTCTCTTTCTCTTCTATTGTTTCTGTTAAATCTAAAGGGACGTCAATTGGCCCAGTTGACTGGGCCGAGACCTAGAATTTAATGTAATTGACCTAGTTGAAGTCACCTAATTGACCTAGTTGAAGTCACCTTCAGCCACGCAGCTATTTCTGTCAGTTACATTTCACATCTAATGAGGTTGTGGAAAATGATGTATGGCACATCCCGCTCACGCTGAAGCACTTTAGTGTAATGTGCAGGGGGATTGTTGTGTGTGTTTGCTAGTTTACAGCCAGTGAATATTATCCTCCTGTGTGCGTGTGTGTGTGTGTGTGTGTGTGTGTGTGTGTTTGTGTGTGTGTAGCCATTGAATAGTATCTGTGGGGATTAGGCCTGGTCAGTGCAGCTGGGCCACTTGTGCACAGAGAACACTGAGAGAAGGGATTAGGGAGTAAACTGATACTTAGCAGGAAATGAACAGTGGCTACTGGTAACTCAACTATCCCTTCGTTTCTCATCCTCTTCTCCTCCCCCCCAACAACAGCAGCCACCCACCTATCCCACTCCTCTCATCTCATCCGTCCATCATCGGCTCACAGGCCTTGGCCGGCGGATTGTCATGCAAATGGTGCCCCAGGCTTCGGAGCGCTGATAAGGAGGGCCTCTCATTTCACAGGGCTTTGTTTTCTAAACAGTGATGAGCTGAGTTGAGGAGACTGGGGAAAGGGGCTCAGGGCGGCTGCCTGAATGGGCCCTCTCACTGTGGCGCCCTGGGGTAAGTGGTGCGGGGATTTGGATGGAGTGGGCTGAATGAGGCGAGGTCTGGGAGGCGGGTACAGGAGTCATGTTCTCTGGCAGGAACCAGGTTCAACGTGTTGACGGAGCCTGATGTATTTTTTCTCTCACCGCCGTCCGAGTTTTCTCCAGGATGGCCTTTCTCTCTTGGCTTGCTTTCTTCCTCCATTTAGACAGTGTCAGTCAGTGTTCGTTACTTGACGCCACATATGGTTTGTCCTTTTCTAAGGGGTTGTCAGCGCTTGGTCCGGAGCCTCATTTGCTGCTGTTATTATTGCATAAACACAGAGGTTCATGGCACGTTCAGAGGGTTTCTGCTCTCCCACTGACCCTGCTGCTTTGTTACATTCTGGCCAGGGAGATATGAGAACTGCTGTAGAAACATTCAGCGGGTGTAAACTTCAGGTTTTAGATTGATTTGCACATTTGGCTTTGGGATCGCTCTTAAAACTAATGGAAAACATCTTTGCCTCCAGCAAAGTACAGCTTTCAAAGGAGGAATTTGAATGTGGATTCTGAATAGGCAAATATAAAAATGCATATGAAAAACAGATGTTTGAGCAGCAGGCAACAAATGAAAAATGTCTGACATATTTCTGTTACTATCATTAATGAGGTGGTAGCTGGGCAGCTGTAGGAGAAGTGGTAGTAATGGTCAGCTTGGTCTTGAACAAGACTTGCCCTCAGGAGCAACTGTGTCCTCTCCTCCCCCTTTCCCCCTTCGGCCCCTTTCTCTGTTTTTTATCAAATTCCTCTTTTTATGCCCCCTTTTTTCTTCTTTTTGAAGTCTCCCCTCTCTTGTAAAAAGCCAAGCTGGTGGTTTTTGCTTCAGCCTTGGGTGTGAGAGAGGGGAGGAGGGGGGTTGTAGGTTAAGTTTAGGCTAGCCCTCTGTGCTTTCCATTGAAGGTGCTGGGGGGAGGTGGGGGCAGTAAAAGTTAGAATTTTAGAGCCTCCCTGTTTTTTATTTTATGATTGGCTTTTTTTACGGGCTGGGAGCTACAGCTGGTGGTGTGAATAGCTGCCCAAGGTGACCGAGTCCCAATAAAGTGTAGGCCAGCCGGGCTGGGGCCTCCAGTCCAGCCATGGGACCGCCTTTATAGGCCGCCTTACGAGCCTAGGCCTCTATTAAAACCTGGCAGGGCTGCACTGAGGAATTTAGGGCCAGGAAACAAGAGAAAAATAGGGTTTGTGTGTCAGGGGGTGGTGGGATGCAGAGATGGGGGGCTGGGGGTGAAGTTTGAGGGTAACTAAGGGTGAAAGTTGAAAGAGGTGCTGCTGGGTAAGTGGACGTTCAAGTGTGTGGCGTATGGATTCCATACTTCCCCCAAGCAACATGTGTGTCTGTGAGTTTGTGCAGGCGAGCATGTGTGACGGGGGTCTGGTCCTATGTGTGCGGCGCAGCTTATGTTACTCAGGGGAAGTATGGAATCCATACGCTGCACACTTGGACATTCAAAAGAGCCTGAATGTGTTCCTCTTTGGAATATAGCGAGGTTTAATGTACCATGGCAAGTATGTAGGTGGCGCTGACATCACAGCTGAGTTTGAGAGGTAGAAGGAGAGCTTTGCACGCATGTATGTTTGACAGGTGTCTACTCTGTGCGTGCAAGATGTCATCATGAGCTGTTGTCAGTCTGTGGAATGAGGAAGAGCCAGCTTTAAGTCTTGGCTGCAGCAGCTCACTCTGCTACTTGGTCTTATCAGACAAGCTGTCGATCACTAGCACAGTAAAAAACAGTTTTGTCTTCGCTGTCAGACAGTCATCCCTCCTTTGTTTTTCAGCGTGCATACAAAACAATAATCACCTCACACATGCACCTCAGTGCTGCCCCTTAGGGTGGTAATTGGTGCCTGGAAAAAATATAACTGTAGCCTGTAGTTTACGCTCTATTTCTCTTTCTCTCTCTTATCTTATCAATTCTGTCCCGTGGAGAGACAAGCTAAAAAGGAAAATGTGATATCTTAATCCACCTCCAGGCCAAGTGAACATAACCGTTACTCAGCATCTCTCGCTGGCCTCGCAAATCAAATGGAAAAGGAAAAAGTTGTCAACTGTCACATCATGTTTGAATGCAGTCACTCGATGATTTTCTGTGTGTATTGACAAGCGCATGTTTGACATTTCAGGCTAGCCGTCGGACAATGCTTTGTGACAGATCAAGTGCTCACATACTTCGCTGTCTTTTTTTTTTTCTTTCTTCTCCATAGCGGTGGAGACCCAGAGCACCAGCTCAGAGGAGATGGTACCCAGTTCTCCGTCTCCACCTCCCCCACCTCGTGTCTACAAGCCCTGCTTTGTGTGCCAGGACAAGTCCTCAGGGTATCACTACGGGGTCAGCTCCTGCGAGGGCTGCAAGGTAAGAACCTGCCAGAGCCTTTTGAGCTCTGCTTTGTCTGCATCTTTCACGTACATTTAGAAAAATGCTGGGTTGCAATTATGGCTGTGCTGAATGGTTCAAAGCTTCAATCGTAACACTGACATTCAAATTCTAAATCAACATTTGAATCCTGCATTTTTTTTTGTTTTGTTTTTTTATAGCATGTCTATTACTTCTGTTAAAGTATGGTATTTCTGCACTGTTGCAGATAAA
Organism: Plectropomus leopardus; assembly: GCF_026936395.1. Lineage (NCBI taxonomy): Eukaryota > Metazoa > Chordata > Actinopteri > Perciformes > Serranidae > Plectropomus > Plectropomus leopardus. Next base: position 19,425,090 of record NC_142184.1, on the reverse strand, counting down.
AATTAGGCTACACTAATATTATGAGTATTGTACTATTTGCAGAACTAGATTCCAGTGGTGGTTGCTTAAGATTGTTTCTCTGTTGACTCTGTGATCCAAACATTTCCAATAACTCAGAAGTGCTGTAAAGTCAAAAAGTCAAAATTGTCTGAAAAAAGATAGATGCAATCATTTGCAACATTCACAACATGTTTTATTTTACAGTGTATTCTGTTTTTAATCCATATTTGTTTGAGTTTAGCCTTTCAAGAGCAACATTTTCACTACACAGTTTGCTGTCCTGCTTGCTACACACAAATGGAGGCATGCACCTGTATTAACAGGGCGGCCTAGCAATACCATAAATTTTGATGATTATTTCATTATTATTTTTCTCCCTTATTGGATTAACCTGCTCCCTACATAAATTTATGTAGACAAAGCTGAAGAGATATTGTTGATGTAATAATAATAAGGAAAAAGAACTCATTTACTCATGATTAATCCTTTTATTCAAAGTACATTTTCAGGGTGATGACATAAAATGTGACGATGAGCATATAAAGCTTCAGCTAAAAACCTCAGTGAAACCATAGAATGTAAAATATACGAACATTTGGTACAGCCCTAGTTGCATTTTATTGTTTAATATTAGTTACCTGCCTTTTTATCAAAATAAAAAGGGAGGAGCCTCAACTGCAGTCTGAAGCTACTTTTTACAACACTGGTTAGTGTGAAAAATGTAAAAGAAAGTGAAAAGGTCCAATCAGAATACCACAAAGAGTTCAAATGTTTCAGTTTTCTCTTCTGGATCAAGTGAAAAAAAGAGAGGAAAGAAGGGCGATCATGAAAGAGAAGCAGTTAAATGTCACATCCTAAATTTGATGACTTGACTATAATACATAATCTCTCTCTCTCTTCTGCCCTCTCCCCTTTTGTCTTTGGCTTCCTGATGCTCCAGGGTTTCTTCCGCCGCAGTATCCAGAAGAACATGGTGTACACCTGCCACCGAGACAAGAACTGTCAGATTAACAAGGTCACACGAAACCGCTGCCAGTACTGCAGGCTGCAGAAGTGCTTTGAGGTCGGCATGTCCAAGGAAGGTGAGCCCTCCGGGACTGGACTCCCAAGAGGTGGAGAGACCCACTTCCAAAACATGGATAGTCACTCACGTGTGAATATCCGTAGACACACACACACACACACACACACACACACACACACACACACGGCTGCAGATTCTTTCAGCTATAGATCAAGACACAGTGAGATATACCCTAGCACCTTGGAGACATTGCCAAGCAGTTTAAATTCTACTTCACTCAGATCATTTTTTCTTTTTTCTTTTACCACCGAAGAATCTGACCTGATTCACACGGTGTGAACTTATTGATCTGTTAATGCTCAGTAAGAGACTCTGGGAAACTATGCAGCAGAGAGTGCAGAAGCAGATGATGAGCCTCGCAGGGGTGGTGATCGGGGCGAGGCTGGGCACTGTACCAATCATATGACTAATCGCTTTACGAAACAACTCTGACTTCCTGTTTCACCACAGCACCTCGCCCCTCTGGCCAGCACAGACACTGCTTTCATTCATAAAGACAATGGAGCAGAAAATTAAATTTTGAGTTTTTACAAAGCTGGTGGCGCCAGGATTCGTGCGGTTTGCCTAATCACACATACAGCTCTGTGACCTTTTGAGTTTGACCTTGTGTGTGTGTAAGTGGCAGTGTCTTGCCCCTCTCAGAGCCCGTGGGACATGTATGTGGGTGTAATGTTTGTGTGGGATGTGTGTTAAGACCGGGATCACATTGTGCCTCTGCTATTACTGGATATCCTGAGAGGAAGGAAAGTATGGGAGGAGGAGGGAGAGGAGGCAGAGAGCGGAGGACCAGCTTATGTGCACCGGTCAAGTGAATAGAGAGATGGACAAGGAAGACAGCGGGTGATAAGAAGGAGATAGCCAGTGTCTTTTCTGTGCCAGAGGAAATATGTTAATGCTGTTAAGAGAAAATCTCAGTTGCTACTGAGTTCTGGTTTCCACCAGCGAGCACAGTGTCCTTGACAGTGGTCAAAAGACACAGAGCATGAGTGCTATGGATGTTTTTACATGTGATCACAGATAAAGAAGAGGAACATTGTGTAGCTGATCCGTGTTGCATTTTGTTTTTCTTCTCAAAGCGGTGCGCAATGACAGGAACAAGAAGAAGAAGGATGTGAAGGAGGAGTTGGTGCTTCCAGAGAGCTACGAGCTGAGTGGAGAGCTCGAGGAGTTGGTCAATAAAGTCAGCAAAGCTCACCAAGAAACCTTCCCATCACTTTGCCAGTTGGGCAAATACACCACCGTAAGTCTCACACACACACACACACACACACACACACACTTGCCCCAAACAGTATTATTCACTCATACTGAGTGTATGGTAACATTCTTCATGCAATGGCGTCACTGAGGGCTCCCAGATTGCATGCAAAGACGTAAATTCACCGTAGCTTTCTCAACATAGTAGTGGTTTAACTAATTCAGTTCCCCATTTAGCCATCTGTGTGGCCTCTGAATGATTGATGCAACATGTAAATGGATTTTTCCCCATGATTGATGTAAAATGTAAATGTATGTGTTGTGAGGCTTGGACACGCTTGCCCTGGATGCAAAGAGGGTTGCTCACCTCCTCTGTGACAACATACTGATCTGTGTGTGTGTGTGTGTGTGTGTGTGTGTGTGTGTGTGTGTGTGTGTGTGTGTGTGTGTGTGTGTGTTCAGAACTCCAGCTCAGACCACCGCGTCCAGCTGGATCTGGGTTTATGGGACAAGTTCAGTGAGCTCTCCACCAAATGCATCATCAAGATTGTGGAGTTCGCCAAGCGGCTGCCGGGTTTCACCACCCTCACCATCGCTGACCAGATCACTCTACTCAAATCAGCCTGCCTGGACATACTGGTGAGGAAACAATGTTTTGGTTTTCGCTTTTGTCCTCTTCACTTGCTCTTTTCTTATGAATAACTTTAGCTGACGGATGAAGGAATACTGACATCTGCTGGTAAAATGTGGTAGTGCAGGAGGGTTTGTCCAAATAATACTGAGCCTGCTGAATCTGAGAGAGAGCGGTTACAAACACATCGTGGTGGATTGTAATTATATAAGTACATTTACTAAAGTACTGTACTTAAGAACAAATTTGAGGTGATTTTAGTTTAGTCCTTCATTTCCGTGCTGCTTTAGGCATGACAGCTTTAGTAACTACTTACAAATTAAGATTTCTACACACAAATCATATGAAAAGTTAAATATGATTATTTGTTATGATTTAAACTACCAAATAATACCAAGATAGCCAAAATGACCTGGCCCAGCATCGGCCAAAACTCTACATGCCAGGAGAAATGTCAAGCTGTTTGGTTGCCCAACTCAGTTTAGACTTGGGATTAATGATGCCCGATTGGCCTTTTACTGGGCCAAATAAACTGGCCAGATTTTGTCTGGCAACACTGTTATCACTTGATATATAGGCCAATAAGCACAGCTAAAATGATCAGGAAATCAATCAGATCAATTTGATTGACAGAACTTTTTTGATCTTTTAGTTGTTTTTCCTTTAAAAATTACACCAGCTTCTTATATGTGAGGATTTTCTCTCAATACTTAAACAACATTTCCTGACTTTTTACTGTTACTTAAGTAACAGTTGTAATGCAGCATTTTCACTCATTTACAGTATGGTATTAGTTCTTTTATGCAGCAGAATCCAAATATTTCTTCGGCCACTGTACACACAACTCTGAGCTTTCGCTGTAGAAAACCCTGTTAAATCTTATCATATATTGCCCAGTGTTGACAAAGTATATCTTTTGCTCTCAGATGCTGAGGATCTGCACACGCTACACCCCAGAACAGGACACTATGACCTTCTCAGATGGGCTGACTCTGAACCGGACTCAGATGCACAATGCCGGCTTCGGACCGCTCACAGACCTGGTGTTTGCCTTTGCTGGCCAGCTTCTACCCCTGGAGATGGATGACACAGAGACTGGCCTCCTCAGCGCCATCTGCCTCATCTGTGGAGGTACTGCAGCATACACATACACAGTGACAATGCCAGCTGTGAAGAGAAGTTGCTCTAGTAAATCTGTCAGCATGTCACTGCATTTTCTTTTTTCTTTTTTTTATGTGAAATTATATCAGTCTATAGAGAAACTATTATTTTGAATTTGTGTTATTGTGGTAAATAACAGAGAGTATAATGCATTTTCTGTACTCTCTTCATCAGACCGTATGGATCTAGAGGAGCCTCAGAAAGTGGATAAGCTGCAAGAGCCTTTACTTGAAGCTCTAAAGATCTATGCCCGCCGCCGGCGCCCCAACAAACCTCACATGTTCCCCCGCATGCTGATGAAGATCACTGACCTCAGGGGCATCAGCACTAAAGGTTAGTGTGAAGCGACTAAATCTGGGAACAAGTTCTGATTTTGAAATAGGCCTGACCGCTATCATATCCAATTTGTAACGGTATTTATAGAGCGAGTATAGACTCACTGTTTTACTGACAAAGAGGGCTTTGTCCACTAGCTTCAGTCTTTTGGTGTTTTATTTGTGTTCTGTATTACCACTTTTCCACCAAAATAGAACAGGTTCTATTTCAGTCCCTAATTTTTAACTGTTCAGAGCATTTCCACAAAAACTAAATTGGTCTGAAACATGAAAAGTTGGTCCTCAGTAAAACCTTCCACATTAAGTAACATAACAGCAAATTTATATTCCTTTAGCTGTTGACGTAGCAATGCTCTAATATGTGGTGATGTGTGGTGTTTTGTTTAATATCACGTATAGCTGAATTAATAGTAAATTAATTTAAAAATGTTATGGGAACATAGGGCAGGAAAAAAAAACGTATCGGGGTCCTTGAAAAATCATGGAAAAGCTTTGGAAATTTGTCCATGAAAATGTGTGGGAATCCTGTCAATAGTTGGTCCATGCTTGTTTTAGGCGGAAAACAAGTCTTTGTAAGCACAGAAGAAAAGTTTGCAGGTTTGCAGTTTGATTATGCTCAAAACTGGTATAAAGGCGGGCTGGTTCACAAGATAACTACAAAGCTCTTAGAGTCTTGAAAGTACCAGAACCAGAGCTAATGTGTTGGAAAAGGGGAGTGTGTGACAGGAGAGCTGTGTTTTAAAACATGATAATTAATCATCTACCATCACCTTGTTCTCTGCTTCCAGGTGCGGAGCGAGCCATCACTCTGAAGATGGAGATCCCGGGGCCAATGCCTCCTTTGATCAGGGAGATGCTCGAGAACCCAGAGGCCTTCGATGACCAAACAGAGGGCAACGAGAGCCCGCCACCTCCTCCACCACCGCCGCCACCCCCACCACCGGCCCAGGTCAAGCAGGAGGCCGAGGACGAGGACGACAGCTGGGCCACAGAGAACGGCAGCGAGCCATCGCCGGAAGAGGAGGACGAAGATGATGACGACGATGTCGGGGATGAAGATCGAGACAGGGGCTCGGACAGTGACGGGGAGCCCTGGGGGGTCCTGGACGCCATAGATGGGTCGAGGAAAGGCCTCATTGGGAGGGCGCAGTGAACAGAGCATTTCATACAAACATGCACATACAGGTTCAAACACACTCATACATAGAGACATACGACAAGACCTCACTCACTCTCTCACCTCAACAAAATGCTGGCCTTCCCTTCCTCTCTTTCTCTCTCCGTACTGCACATCACTGTGTCCTCCACAGCAGAGCACAGCAGAGCCTTATGTGTACAGACACTTCTAACTCAGGCCACATGGTCCATGAAAAGTGAACTACAGAAAAATAAAGGAGAGATGACAGAATGAACTCCTTGCGTAGCCAAGAGAGAAGGTGACAAAAAGAACTCGAACAGTCTCTTTTCTTTTCCACTATTGTTGTTTATATCAAAATAGGGGAACGGCCAAACCAGACACCAGAACTGAGCAGTTGATTCCGACGGATTACAACAAGCACATTTCTCAAAAGACACAAGAGTACAGGGCAAAACCAAATTGAGTATGCTAATCTTTTGTTTTTTTTGTGGTTATTGCTTTTGAATATTGTTTTCAGTTTTACTTTTTCAATTTATGTATAAGTCCATACATATCTATATACCATTATATTTTTGTCTTTATTTGTTATTCTGGTTTTTATATATGAATCCTGTTAGACGAGTTTTTTCTTTGAAGAGCTTTCCTGAGAAGATATTCCGAGGGAAAGAAGGGTAATCAGAACTGGCTGGGTCTTCCTTATCAGCTACATATGCTTAGCTGGGGCTTTTTTGGGCACTTTGGCTCACTGTGGATGTCAATGATAATCAACCCAGAGGACTATTGTTATGTTGCAGTGACTTAATCAGTTTCTGTTATCAGGGAATTGGCATTATTCTATTTTGCTCTCGTTGCAGCTGGCCAATGCTGTCAGTGCAGAAAGTAAGTATCTTTGTGCCAAAGTTAGGAAAAGTCATCTTTGGAGTTTGACTACTGGCAGGGACTCCATTGATCCTCACAGCAGCTCACACATGCACTCAATCTCACACACACACACACTCAAATGCATACACACACACATGCAAAGACACCGTTAGGTCTACCCTCAGCTGTTGCAGATGTGCCAACCTGGCATGGAGTGCCCAGACAGATTTACACTTGACCGTATATGTAGCACTTTTGTGATCCTCTGTTCAAGTAAGGCACATCTCCTCAGCTGAGAGTAGAGTGAGCTTCTATCTCCGTTAGCAAGTCCAAACTGATACTAACATACAGAATACAATCAACCTTAGAAAAACTCCCCCAGATGATGTCAGTAGACGAATGCACACTTTCAGCATGGATTACAAAAAAAAAAGCATCCACACAGTAGCAACATCATGCATCAAAGACATATGCAAGTCGATAGCAGGAATCTTTATGGAAGACATTTTGGAATCAGACTCAGGGCTTTTCAGTAAGGACCAAACCCTAGCTGCTTTCAGGCATGCTAGAAACAGGCAATATTTATGTGTGTATTCTTGACTCAGTTTTTTGATCAGCTCAACCCCTCTGCGTGTACATAGAAGGTGACAAGTGTTGAGAAACGGCGTGGATGCCAGTCTGACTCTCCCAGAAGGGGGACAAATCATCGTCATCGCTGCCCCCCCCCCCGCCCCCCTCGCCTGTGCTCGCGCTGGCATCCATGCAGCAAACTGCCTTCTCATCCCAAAAGCCATTATATCATCTTGTCTTCTTGTGTATATCCTCACTTCTCTTTAAAGGAGCTGTGGAGGATTATGTGTTCTCATGTATCATTTCTTTATTGCCAAAATGTCTTGGTATAGGCGATCAGCTGGGAGAGCACAGCTGATATACAGTACTGAGGTTTTTTTCTGTCTCTCTTCGAAGCAATATGAACATTCTTTCTGTAGCGGCGAGAGGTCCCATCTTCTGAGTATGGGCAGGTCTCCTCAGTGTGTGTGTGGGTGTGTGTGTGTGGGGGGGGGCAGGGGGGTGAGGGAGGGGAGGCATGTGTGCGTGAATGCTTTAACATGTTTTGAGTCATTGGGTGAATGTCCTCAGCACGGTGCTGTCACACAAACTCTTGTGTGATGACCTCATCCCTTCTCTCTTCCTGCTGGGCTGTCATGATGTTAATGATGGTGACGCAGGCAGAGCATTGAGATTATGTTGTTACATGTTTTTGTTTTTTCAACATGGCCAAGGTGTTGTCTACCGTCTGTTTATGTCAACTCTTGTCATACAAAGAAAAGCCATATAAACAGTAAGAGGCACAATAAACTACTTTTGTGAGATTACTGGACTTTTTTATTTAAAATGTTCTGCAAAAAGTCTTACGATGAGAAATTTCTCGTCTTATAATGCTATAAAGAAGTTGCTTTGTGGATATCATAATGCATTAGTAAATGTATCAGTAGAGGGAGCTCTTGCACCGTGGCTGCAGGGTGCTCTGCATGCAGCAGTGTTCACCCTGCATGGAGGAGGATGAGAGCAGGGTCTGTTAGGTCATGGAGAGCTGAGGGTGCAGAGGCTAATAAATCACAGTCTCCTGCTGAACAAGGACATCAGATAAAGGTCTGTCCCTAAGATTTGTTCACTCTGCAGTTGGAGGCAACGTAAAGTCCCATAGTTTTGTCTCAAAGACAGAGTGGTTTAGGAGTTAAAAAGTAAACCTGTCTTTTATGATTTATTTGTTGAATTTTAGAAAGGTGGACAACTTGTGCAGAAGAAAGAGCGCAGCAGAGATAGACTTACACCACAGCTCAACAAATGGAAAAAGATACATCAGATAGAGTCACGGTATCTTAATTTTAGATATATTAGATGAAACATACAAGACATTAGTAGTCAAGTAATCGGTTCCAGGGGCGTTTCTAGGAATTGAGAACATGGGGGGCCTTGCCCAGGCCTCTGAGGTGGGTCTAGGGGATCCTTTTCCAAAACATTATTTTGATCAATAGTCTCTATTTTAATGCTATTTTTATACACTCTGGAATTTAATTTAACCTAAAAAAACTTTTCTTTTAACTTTCCAGAATAATTGTGAATAGTGATGTTAAAAGTGTTCGTAGTTGTTAGAAATTAGTATTGAACAGAAACAAAACACTTTTCATTAAACATTTATTGACTAGAGGTGGAAAAAATATTCCAGTACAAGTACAAACAGACCACCTGTATAGATCCAGGGCTATTTATAAGACATTTGTGACTAATGCTGGAGGTTGCTATACTTGCTGTTTAACCTTGCGTTTGGGTACGCGTCCGGCTGTGTCATGAGCGTTTGTGTGCATATACTTGCCTATACGCGACGCGTGTTACTGGAGGTTACCTTTAGAGGGCACAGGTGAGAGCTCAGGCCGGATGTGTGGGATGTAAACTACAGACATGGCAACACTCGAGGATGTAACTATCATGTTAGTGCTGAGAAGTGCTGAGATTCAAGGCAGAAAAGACGTCAGCGGCGACAACGTCAGTGGTACGTAAAGCCTTTATATCTAGCCCGTCGGAACAATGGGGCGCACGTGTATCTCGTGCCGCTGTTTTTACTCTGTCACATCCGCTCTACCTCTACACTGCTCATGCTGTTCTTATAGCTACTAACTGCATCTGGCGTCCGCGTCGCGTTAATTTTGGAGGATGCGCACAGCCGACGCGCCAAACCGACGCAAGGAACGCCTAGCAGCCGTCATGCGTACGCGTAGGCTAGTTAACCTATAGCCAATATCTCCGGGCTAACACCTCAGACACTATTAATGGGTTCTTTTGTTTTTTAAGCAAAAATGGTCAAATGAGGCCAAATATTCTTTGACTCCAGCTTTCAAATAACACGTGCTGGTTCTCATGTCATTGATAACTGAATATTTTTTGGACTGTTGACTGAACAGAACAAGACATTTGAGGACGTTACCCACTGTTCTGGAAAGTTGTGATAGACACTTTTACCCTTATTCATTGTTTATTAGGTTATATTATGTGAAATAGACCAAACTAAGGCAGTAATTATGGCAGTTTTTCAGAAATGTGCAAAATGTCCTCCCTAATATATCAATAAAAACATATAAATAAATAGAAACCATCAGTATGCCACAACAGGCATCCATGCACTGGCACCACCTTCCAAAAATAATTATTAGTAAATGCAGTCATAAATAAAACCCTAACAAATTGTCATTACTACTATTTCTGGTTCTATAGTTATGGTGTGCTGCATTTCTGCCTGTGGTTTGTCCAAGTGGTGTTGTCGTACCCCACCAAAAGCTGTTGCTCGACTGATATAGTTATGTATAATGCCAAACACTACTGTATTTCATTACTTTCAATTGCATTAAACAGATTTGGTAACCCCACAGTGTTGACTCCATGGCCGTGGCCTTGGACTGAACCATTCATCAGGCTAATATCTGGCAGATTAATTGATAGTGAGAGTAATCATCAGTTGCAGCCCCAGATATTAGTCATGTCCATATTGGAGGTCTGCCAAGGAAAATGAAAGTGATGCTTCCAGCTAAACAGTCAGAACATGCATCCAACATGCTGTCAGATTTTATTGGACTCATGTGATATTTGATCTTGTAGAAGAGAGCATCATCTGAAGCTGGTCAGGTAATGACCTGTGAAATGTGAAAGGACATCACAGGGCCTTAAACTCAAAGTCAACACATTTGTCAGGATATCTTAAAAACCCTAACGTGCAAGCCACTTTTGAAACAAGCATCTGAATAAAACAAGGAAACCTTTTAAACATTTTTCAGGTTTATTATGAATGTCACCAAAAATCAAGAGTTATACATTTGTCAGAATTTTATTACACTGAGTACATCAGTGTCACTGATAAGCTCACGCTGTCTTGACATCCTGATAAAGAACAGGAAGTGTCTTCGTAAAGGGCTACTGATAGAAAACATCTCTCTTTCTTCAGTGTGGGATACTAATGCCTCACCTTGATTTTATTAATAGAGAGAGAGAGAGAGAGAATCAGAGGAGGGTGATAAACAGAGATGAGATTCTATCAATTATATGATTGCTTTAATTAACTATCATTAAAGACAGATCAATAACGCCAGACTGGAATTAAAATAAGGTCCATACATTATACACTATTTTACAAGGAACAATCAAATGGCCTCATATACCGAGCCCCTGGAAGGTGTTGCCATGGGAACCCATGGGAGGGTTTGGGTGTGCTTGGGGGAATTTAAAGGAGCCGGGACTAGATTTCTATATACTCATCCTTCCACATCAATGATGCTGGATTAACTAATGACTTGAGGTATAAAGGCAGTGGAAATGAAAAAAAAAGTGTAAAAGAAAGGCCCGTTGGAAAAAAAAAAAAGAAGGCATAACTGTACAATGAATTAATAAATGGTAAAAATCTCCCTTGTAATATTCTTGCAGCCTCAGGACATCAATTATTCATAAAAAACAGTAAAGAATCCATAAAAGTAGGTCATGAGTATAGCATACCAAAGAAATTAATTTGAATATTTAAACAGATAGAGAGAGCACATCCGCTGAGTTTGAGCAAACTGCAGCAGCACCTCAGTCAACACACAGGAGAGATAATGGAGCAGGAGAGGCTGGCTCCTCGGAGAGTAATCGGGAGGATAAAGCTCACTGAACCCAAGTGCTCCTGGCAGCAGTTAGGGAGGAAAGGGCCCAGGCTCCAGGTGTGATAAAGGCACAGAGTGCAGTGCATGTGACCTGGGTTTGATGTGATAAAAAAAACTGTGCACCTAAAGCTATATACAAGACAGAGAGGCTTATATGTCATGTGCTGGATGTATGGGTCACAATGTGAAACAGCACTTCATTTACACTCCCGCTTGGGTCAGAACAGACAAAAAGGACATGTTCGTCATTTGTTACATATGCAGCGAATCCGTAGAGGGTTGGGGAATCAGTCAAGGGAGGAGAGGAGAGGTGAGGGGAAGGTGAGAAACGTTTTCAAGTGCAAAGACCATAAATTTAACACCTTCCACAGTGCGAGCGGAGAGGCAGGCGGGCGATCTTAAAGAAAGGGTAATGGAGAAAGTGATGAAGAAACGGGTAAAGGTATCTGTGACAAGAGTGAGAATGGAGGGTGTGCCAGCTGGGAGGGAGAGGGAATAAACAAGGCCAGGTAGAGGAAGGGGTGATTTGGGGAAGGGGGAGCGAGAGCTGGGGAAAGGCAGGCGTCGGGGTCATAAAAACTAGGAGATGTGTTCTGGCCTCTGGGTCTTCATATCTTTTACATTTCTAATTAAAAGAGATAAAGAGTGAGGGAGTCATCAATCCCACAGTGATTTCCCAGTTAAGGTTTTAGAGGGGGCTGTAAACTAGGCAGCCCAGCATCATTGATTTTATAATTAGCTATCGTCACCCCAGACTTAAGATGGAGGGAGTGTGGTAGAGGGGAGCTTAAAAGAGGGAGACTGGCGGAGGAGCAGGGAGGCGCAAGGATGAAGATGATGAGGAGGTGAGGCCTGAGGGGAGAGAGTGGAAGAGCCAAAGGTTAGTGAAGAGAGAATCCAGAATGAGAGAAATCTGAAACAAGGCAATGAGCCAATAGGGAATACAGGTTATATAGCTGTGTGAAAAGAAATGGCATAGTTAATTACCAGTGAAATGTCATGTGAGGATCAAAATATTGCTATGATCTTTGGCCAGAAAAAGACACATTACACCCAATAATGGATACATAAACCATTTTATTATACAGAACCCCGCCCAAATCCCTGTTACATGACTGATAAGAAAACACACGTCGGCGTACATGAGGGATAACCATCGCACACAAAACTTCAAAACAAACCATAACCACTGGAGCTTTATTGCAACAGGAGACGGTGTCCCGACGAGCAGCACTCGTACTGGAGCTCTCAGTAGAACAGCAAAAAAAAAATAACTTCCCTATAAGACATAAAGTCAGATTACAACCACAAACAGGGACTATGGAGAATACATGTAGTGTAGCGTGCTATCTTCTGGGAAAGGAATACCAGGCTCCTCAAAACATTCCCACTTTTATATAAGGAGAATCAACATGTACTGAAAACCAAGTGACACAAGGTAAACAAGAGGTTGTACTCCTTCCATGACATTAAAATCACTTTCTTTCACCTTCAACATGCCGGCATCATTCCCTTTCATTAGCACCAATATCTTGCAACAATAAAACTCATATATAAATCTTAATAGAGTGATTATTTTAAAGCAGAAGGTAAAAACAAAAAAAAAAGATAAAATATACGTAAACACAACACACAATGGTAATGATTAAGATGAGAGGACATAATGTTAAGTATCCATATATCAACTTTTCATCTAAAAACTCTTCTATAGTAAAAATAGGGTGCAAATACAGCAGATAAAATCAAGCGTCAAAGTGTCTATAGCAAATCCTCATTAGCCAAGCATGGAAACTTTTATCACACATTGCACAGGCAGTTGTGTGGAAAAAACACCTATTTCAAACTAAACCTGAATGTAGTTTCATTGCAGCATAACTCAAGTTAATTATAAATAGAAAATCATGAAAAATGCATACAGTATTGATTAAAAGATAGGCAGCAATTTTTATTAGGCAGTATATTGCCGTACGGCTGGGGGGGAAATACCAACACCATGTTATGATGTCAGGATCTATAAAGATGATTTTCTTTGACTTTTTTTTTATTTTTAATTCTAGGCACAAATTTAGAACTGCACGATTTCTGTAAAATACAAAGTGTAACAAACGCTAAATATCCAAATGGCCAGCTCGTAAATTTCAATAATTATGAAATGTAAAATCCAGGATCGTTAACAAGTAAAAACTGCAGCTGATCCAAAAGCTTATGAGCATTAATTTTATATAATGATGATATGACGTTACTGAAGTAGAAAGTTGCATCTGGCATCTATTAAATAGACTTTAAACACAATCTGTTCAATAAGCTTTCTATTTCAAATGCTTGTCCGTCTTACAGAGCTCTCAGCGTCACTAAATCTCCTTAACTGCATCTGCATGACAACAATCAACTGCTAACGCGTGCAAGAAAGTGCATATCAAATCTTACTTCTGAGTAAATGGAGGAGAAATATGATGTCATAGACCTACATTACTGCGATATAATTCTAGCATGATGCTGTATCATTACTTTATGCTGCTGTTGAATAGCGCTCAAAGCTGCTGTGGAGAATTTAATGCTGGAAGAGAGTTTTGCCATGATTTCCAGTGGAGCCGGGCCTGCACAAAACATCATAATTACAGTGCCTGTCATGACTCCTAATCACAAATGTCATAAAAACGACATAACATCCATCGTAAAGCTCTTGACATAGCAATGATTCAACAGAAATCATTCTGCTACAGCCTGCAAACTCTCAAACGCCACAGCCCCATGCCCAAAAGCACGCCGTTTCAAACTGTGCAACAGTCTTATGTCAGCCATAAACACGGTGTTGACCTGCCACCACAGGCATTATGTCATCCCTAACAACAAAACAGCTAAAAAAACACAACAGTCTAAAAGGGGAAACCAAGGTTCACGGCAGATACGATGTAAATTGCATATTAACATTTTGTTTGTGTAGTGAGTGAGCTGTGTATGTGCTTGTTAGTGGAAGTAATGTGGAGCCACATTAACTCCAAGAAAGTCTCCTCTTTTTGATCGCTTGATGCAGCTGGATGTCCACTGGTTACCATAGCGAGGTGTCGGCCAGATCACTGGAGGAGGACACAAAGCAGAGTGTGCGTGTGTGTGAAAAAAACTGAAAGAAACACATTCTGGTTGAAAGAGGAGGTTAGACTGAAGGAGCGGCTGAGTGGGAGAGAGAGGGCTTTAATGATGCTGAAAATTGGCCCGTGACTGCGGTACACCCCTCAGGTAAATCATTGCTACAGCTTGCTGTCAACTTATCTGTCCCCTTGTCCTCCCATCCTGCCCCTCCCACGCCCCGGCTCTGTCTCGCACAGTCTCCCCCGCCTCACCCTGACTCAACTTCTTTTACGACCACATATTCAAAACTTCCATCTTCCAGCCATACTCGCCCTGTCACCATAAATAATTGGTCGCATGTGTCTGTGTGCATTAGCAAGCTTTGAATTCATTGTGTACGCCTGAAACTATTTCTGTCTGAGACCAGTGGTAGAAAACAACTCAGTACTCAGGTACTAAGTACAATTTTAAATTACAAGTACTTAATTTTTTCCTCTTTGAAATAATGTTACTTCTTTACATTTAAGAAATAAATATGACACTTTTTACTCAACGGCATTTATCTGGCTGCTGTATTCACTAATTACTTTGCAGAGTAAGGTTGTACACACAAATCAAGTCATGAGCTCATAAAATATGACGCATTGCCGGAGTTTAAAACCAGACGGCATGACAGGAAGAAATTTGTTGGCTTGTTTGGCCTCAAAGAAATTTTCATTTTAATATGCAGCCTGTAATGCAGAGCTCAATTTTTTAACAGTAAATCTTCAACTGTGCACCATTTGTTGTGATTGTCTAATCCTCACTTGGCCTTCGTTAATCTAAAATAAGTCCTGCTTTATATATTGAGAAGTAGTATGTGTCCATTTGCATTATTTTCACCTTTTAGAGGCTATAACAGCATCACTATATAACTGTTAAATTAGTAGCAACCATGAATTCTTTCATGTGTAATATTGTGATAGGCAGTGATGAAGTAATCAGATTTTTTACTTAAAGACACAGTTCACTCTAAAATAAAAAACAAATATTTTTCATCTTACCTGTGGTGCTATCAGTCAAATTAGTTTGTTCTGGTGTGAGTTGCCAAGTGTTGGAGATGTTGGCTAGACATGTCTGCCTTCTTTAAAATACAATGTAAGTAGTTGGCACTCAGCTTGTGGTGCTCAAAGCACCAAAAAACAAAACAAGAAAAAAAAATCCATCATGACCTGATTACTCTAGATAATGCTAAAGCCTTGTTGTGAGAAGTTTTCATGCAGGAACTATATTTTCTTGTGCTCATGACAGCACAAGTTGTAACAGTCAGCAACTCACACCAAAACAATCAATAGACTGATAAGTAGCACAATGGGTAAGAGGAGAATATGCATGTTTTAATTTGAGTGTGAACTGTCCCACTAAAAATACCATTTCAACAGTATAAAAATATTCCATCACAAGTAACAGCTCATAGACAACTACAGACATCTAGAATATGATACTTGGCAGATGTATACACTGCTTGTTTGTAAGACACCACGAATGAATGAATGAATGAATGAATCTTTAACTTTCTTTTTTTATAAGAAGTAAAATTCCAACATTTCCGCCTGAAATGCGGAACAGAGTAAGGCTCTAAAGTAGTGTAAAATGCAAATGCTCAAGTACAAGTATTACCTGAAAAACTGTGCTTCAGTAAATTAGTTACTTACAGGTATACTAGGCAGGGTTTTTCTATAAAGTAATTTATCTGCTGAGATTCTGCTCTCTGCCTGTATTTGCCATTTCCCTTCTTATAGTCTGTAGGATGTTTACGGGTGTGTACCCCCACAGCACTCAGGTGAGGTCAGGGCTTTATAAAAAGGTAGTGAACAGGTGACAGACTGGAAGCAGCAGGCATCAAAGAGACATAGCACAGAAAAATGCAAATATAGTGAGGCAAAATGCCAAACGAGAGTGAATCTGGGGTTGGCTTTAACTTTTACTTTTGCTGGCGAACATTTTTACAAACAATAACTAAATCATTAAATCATTTTCACTGGAACCTCTCCTCAAAGTGACAAACATTTTATAGCAAATAAAAACAGTATAAACTTAAACACTGACAAAGTTTTGAATGCTGGAAATTTTATGGAGTATTACTTCTTTGACACTTAAGGACTTTTTCCTCCTCCTGTGTGTGTATATAGTCAATTTCAGTGTGTGATCGTGTGTGTCTGAGTGGGAGGTTCTACCTGAGAACAGGGTCTGTGTGTTCAGGCAGCAAAAGTGCTGTTTCCTCTCCAGAGCTGTGCCTTCCACACTGAAGTGTATCAGATTCCTCCTCCTTAACACCAAAGAGCAACACACACACACACACACACACACACACACACACACACACACACACACACACACACACACACACACACACACACACGTACACAGTTAACACATGTCTGACTAGCAGCTATTACAGTCTAATAACTTGCAGAATAGCCGTCTAATTGCTTCTAGGAGATAATGTCTGTATCAAATGACCCACTGCCTGTGTTTAACTGGTGTGCGCTGCTATCAGCATGAACACATAGCTCATTTTCAGTATCACATGCAATTAGCCTACAGTGACGCTAAACGGCTCAGATAGCGTGTCTCACCGAATCAGAGCTGTGCACCAGAGTGTCAGCGTCAGCCTGGTGTGGCGAGGACAGCGGCGCTGGCTGGTTGATGACCACTGCGCTCCTCTCCACCTCCCTTGGGGAGGGAGGAGGGGTGGCAAGGAGCAGGGAGTCCGGCTGGCCCTGCTCACACAGGCTGTAGTGCCCCAGAGGTCTTGGTGGACGGAGGGGCTGCAAAGCCTCTGGGTTCTCATCCTCAGAGTCAGATAACGCACTGCCAGGCCGCCCTGCCAGATAGAACATAATCAGACAAAAAAATGGGCCCCTCTTCTCAGAGCACTGCTCCCGTCATCCCAGCGACACAGGCCATTCTGAGCAATATTTAGTGTTGCTGCTGAATGATAGTTAACACTTTTATTGTTCACATCTGCAGGGCATACAGTAGATTAATGTGTGGCTCCATTCACCTGTAGAGGCAATCGGGGCAGCGCTCCACTTGGCACTGGCCACTGTTCCCATCTTCTGCTCCAGCTGACAGATGTACTCCATCAACTCCTGTAGTGGAAAATACAGCCATCATATCACACACCAGGGCAGCACTTTCATCATGGCATCCGCAGCCATCACCCTCATAACCCTCATGATGTCAGACTTCTTCAAGCCAAAGCCACATAAAATGGTAATACAGTAAATACACAAACACAACATTTGCTATTATATAAATATCATTATCACTCTTCAATAAACATTTAAACATTTGATTTACGATGTGCCACAGATTGGCTGCTATGCTCCCATATGGCAGATGTTAAAATTAAGGTGGACACTGATTTTAAAAACACTGACCATCTATTCTGCCAGTAGCGGACGAATGTGATGGTGGCCAACAAAAACTCTGCAGGCACTTTAACAGCGGCAGCACTGACTGCCCTGAAATCCACTGATTTATATTGCACTATAAACAATTTATATTGCACAATAACAACTAAGAAGACAACAAGAGACAGAAGATTCCCAACACCTGGGACATTCACAGTCCCTGTATACTTGTGTATATGTTACACCAGTAAGTTTTAGGATATGAATACATTATTGATTAAGAGGTTTTAGAAAAACAAATATTATTCAAAGATGCACTCGAGCTTTAGAGTGGAAGAAATTGTAACTGAACTTGTTCTTAATTTAAAGATAATAATGACCTGATTAGAATAAAACAGTTACAGTTTACTTTATAATCCATATAAGCCATTTATTAGCCTCAAGACCTTAACAGCTGATAATAAACAGGGGCAAAAAGCCAGTATCTGTAATACAATACATGCAATGTTAACACATGAATACTATCTGAAAACAGGATGGTTTCCATATTTTTCTGTCAGCATAGATTCAAGTCGTCCCCTAACCAAACTGTGTTTCTGACCTGTTTCTCTGCAACTAGCTGCTCCTTCTCTTTCTGGGCAACCCTCAGACTGGCCTTCAGCTCCTGGAGCTCCCTGCGGGTTTCACTGAGCTGAACCTGCAGGCAAGATATCAGAGGACGACAGGACACGTCAGAACCACAGATGTAGATCTCTGGGGGGGTGCAGGAGACATTTCCCCTTCAACATTCAGCACCTGTGCATTTGTCCTCCCCAATAAAAACATGAAAGTAGCACAGGATTTTTATTTTGACAAAACAAAAGACATTTACATCATTAACTGACGCAGAAAAGACAAAAATTGGTGCATATTAATGTTGTGACCCTCAAACCCCAGTTTCATATGTGTCCCCCAGTGTTATAATAAAATCTATGCCCTTGGTCAGAAGCATCTTACAGATATTGTGATTTCAGAATGGCAACTGTGATAAATACAGAGAAAAGTTCTAGTGATAGCGCAAGATTTTGGGAAATTATTTTTAAAGACATTAGATGAGAAAATCCTTTCTACTCTCATTTCAGTATGGTAATTGAAATTCTATTTATTGCAAAAACACTGAAGTCAACTCACAAAATGACCTTTTACCAACAAACAAGCAAATCCTTAGTTGTCTTTCTCACCCGGTTACAATCCTTTTCTCTTCCTAGCTCAACATCCAGCTTCACCCGCTCCATCGTCTCCTCCTGCAGCCTCTCCTCCATCCTTTGCATCTCTGCGTTGAGTTTCTCCAGGCGCTCGTGGTCCTTCTGTAAGGGTAACACACACACACACACACACACACACACACACACACACACACACACACACACACACACACACACACACACACACACACACACACAGACACTGACTCATTACTGGTTTATTTACTTCATGTCAGTCCACTGACATCACTCCATATCTGTTACATTGCACCTTTACTGGACTCTTGCTGCTGCTGCTAATGTTTGCACACTTGTTGGCTGTACTTTTTTGTATATTTTTTTCATGCATAATAGGGCTTATGTATATTTGAATATAGATAATAGATTTGAATATTACTCTCAAGTTTGTGCCTTATTGTATTTGTAAATATACATATATGAAGTTTAAACATTTAAGGATGACACATAAGAAATTTCATTATGCTTGCATGATGACAATAAGGTTCTTGAATCTTGAATCCTACTCAGTCTATAATGTCTTCACTTAAAAGAGTGAAGCCACAGGACCATGTGTAAAAACTTCACTCAACTTCACAGCTGCGGTGCACAATAACATAAACAGTGTAATCCACTTAGGAGAGCTATGAGAACATTTAATCTTGAAGCCATCAAGTGCTAATTTGAAAAATCACAACATCTATCAACATAACTGAGATATTTCGACAGAAAAAGCAAAATATATTAAAAATTCTACCACAATAAAAACAGTACACTTTGGATTTGATGTTCTGCAGTACCTCAGCTGCACGCTGCATATTCTGCCTCTCCTGGGCCCAGCGGGCTCTCCCCTCTCTCAGGGACAGACTGGAATCTGCAAGC
The DNA here is from genome assembly GCF_026936395.1 of Plectropomus leopardus. NCBI lineage: Eukaryota > Metazoa > Chordata > Actinopteri > Perciformes > Serranidae > Plectropomus > Plectropomus leopardus. The sequence continues at coordinate 19,405,405 of NC_142184.1, read as the reverse complement.
TGAAGGGTGAGTTGGGCAGCCTGAAGACGAGCCTGATGAAGTTCGGCCTGTCCTTGATCCCTCTGGGCCACCATGGCACTTAGATCACTCTTTAAGCCCTCTGCAGCACGTTCAGCCGTGTTCAGACGCTCCCGCAGACTCCGCATCTCCTTCATTGTGGCCTCATTCTCTGCCTGGACATGAAGGGATGAGAAAGCATGTGTTGGCTACATATTTATAACTGTTAGGTGATTTGTTACGTAATGCCAGACCAGAAAATAATAAATACTGAATTTGATAGAGTTGGCAGTTCAGCATGCTGAGATGCCACCAAAACATTCAAAGGTATGGTTATACTACACCCCTGTGGTATCTGGTGGCATTTTAAGCAACTAAACACTTTCATTAACATGATGGGTATTGAATAACATAGAAAAAAGGTTTAGTTCAGTGTTTAGGATTTAGGGAGATATATTGGCAGAAATGGAATCTAATATTCGTAACTATGTTTTTGTTAGTGTATAACTGTCTTAAATAATCTTTGTGTTTTAGATACTTTAGAATGAGCTGTTTTTGTCTACATGGAGCGGGTCCTCTTCCATGAGTTACTCATTTCGCACCACCATGTTTCCACAGTAGCCCAGAATGGACAAACCAAACACTGTCTCTAGATAAGGCCATTCATTTGCATTTTCATGTTTTTGCGTCAGCCACTGTGGCTCTCCTGCATGCTTGACACTTGGAAGAAATTTCATAGGTTGCAATATATAGATTTTTTTTTGGCCACTGCAACGAGGATGTAGCCTGTGTACACGGGGCACCCACTCCACCAACTAAGCTACCGGGTGCCTCATAGATTCCAATGTTGCCTTAAACCTACACACACTTGACCTTTGAGTTTACTGGTGTAATTCTAGCAAAGTTTTAGGATCTGACATATGACACTTATTTAATGCTAAACATATGTGTGTATAATAGAAAATGACATCAATAATTGAGACTGTGTGTTACAAATAAATTCAGGTGCAAATACTTCTCCACTTCTTAGAGGTGCAGGATTCAAAAATGCAAAAAGTCTCCTGAAGATCAGTGAAGTATTCTATGGTAAACAAGAGTGTGCTGGTGGTCATAACGCATCGCACATTTGATTTCTCTAGCATGCAAATTTGCAGAGTCCAGCATTATCTATGAGTACATGCATTTATATCAACTCTCCTTTACATCCCATCCCCTCTGGTTTCCAAAGAAATGTATGACCTCTTTCCTGTGGGCAGCGGTGAGTTTCTGGGTGAGGGTGGTGATGCTGTTTTGAAGCTGCAGGACACTTGTGTCTCTCTGGGCCAGTGAATTCCTCAGGCCCTGGAACTCCTTAGACAGACTTCTAAGTTCGCCCTCTGTCTGTTCCAGCTTGGTCTGAAACAAAGAAATTACACAGATGACAGTGAGACATGGAAGAAAAGAACAACAGAGACACAGGTTTTATCATGATATACAGCATGTTTTCAAATATAATAACCTGCAGGCTCTTTCTCTCACTCTCCTCTTCTTTTCTTTGAGCTCCTGCCCTCTTTGCTCTCTCCTTCATCCTGCACACACAGATTTGGGTTACTGATAATCAAAAGTATTCATGACACTCACATAAAACTAAAAGAAGGAAGAGACAAGGCAACAAAGACAATGTCATACCTCTCCAGCTCCGTTTCTCTTTCCACGGCTCTCTGAGTCAGGATTTTCATATCCTCCTCCAGCTCTTTGATTCGCACTTCGCTCGCCTCCCTCGCATCCAATAAAGCACTTTTCTCCTGGGCTAGTGATTCTCCAAAAGCCTGCTGCTCCTAACAGACCAGAGGCATTTTTAATTTTTATGAGGAATTTAAATTTATCATGACATACACGCGGCTACCCTAATAAAAAATGTTTTAAATTTAACATTTTAGGATTACAACCAAGACATTTTATTGAATTACTGTAGAATTTTATATTAAAAAAGACATGATATTGTTTGAGCAGAGACGTGATTGTCATCTGAGAATAAGGGCACAGACAAAGAGAAAAGTATGGAAATGGTAACAGGCAAATTGGTCCTAATCAAATGATCTTGCACCCTGTCATTTGCATGACTCTATACACCACCTTCTGCTTCATCCCCATCTCCTCAATCTTCTCTTGGCTCTGCTTCAGCTCTTCCTGCAGCCTGGCCAAATCACTTTCTATTCCTTTGCGTCTTCTGTCCCAGGCCTCCCTCGCCCGCTTGTACTCCTCCTTCTCTTTCTCCCTCTGCCTGTTTGCCACCTCCTGCGCCTGCAGCAGCTCGGCACGCTCTCGCAGACATTCCTGCAGTCGACTCTGACAAAAGACAGGAAGAGGCAGGCAGCGGATGGGGAATCATAATTGTTCTCTAGTCTCTGTGTGTACCAGCAGTAAACAACAGTATTGATTTCCCAGCATATGTGTTTTATCAGCACTCATTAATTTTGCAAAACTGAAAACATACTCCCCTTCACTACCTTATAAATCTATTCTGTATTTCTTATGCTCACCTGCAGCAGCTCAGCCCTGGGCACAACCAGCAACATGTCTGTACCTTCCTCCTCTCCATGGGGCTCCTCCTCAAGGGTCACCAGATCCTCAAGTGGCTTCGGAGCGCAGAAAATGAATTTGGAGCTGCGGGAGCACACTTCTCCCTTTGCATCGATATATGCAAACTCATACTCTTGGGAGCTGGGCTTGGGAAGGTAGGAGGCTAAAAAGAAAGTGGGGAAAAAAGATGATACATGTTAAGAATAATTGCGTTTCAAACTAGCCCCTTGTGGTTTTTGAGATGTCTTCTCCTTATACTATATATTAGGTTTGGGGTAAAAATTAATACAACACAGTATCACAATATTTTGTGTGGCAACACTGTATTGATACACGAATGGCAAGTATTGATTTTTTATCACATAAAATATTAATTCCGCAAATACAAATTAAACTTACTAGAAAAATAAAATCAACTACTTTTAAAGATACTTTTGCTGCAAAAAATGGTAATAAATCACAGAGCATGACAATATATGTTATCACAATATATGTTATTGCAGTAATCAATATACTGCAAACCGTTAAAATCACAATAATAATGTAAAATGACTAAGGTATCATGATAATTTTGTATTGTGGGGCCTGCAGTGATTACCAGCCCTTCTGTATATAGTTTTGAACGAGAACAAGGTGAAACTAAGTGCACATTAGATAAACATAATCTTCTCTATTTTTTGAAAAAGCCAATCATTTTTTAAGATACATTTAACTCTCTATGACATACCCTGACACTATTTGGTATTCTTACAATACAAGCCTTTAGAGAGTTTATGCATCTATTTTACATTTATATGACTTCATTATTCTCATCAATAAAATATTACATTTATTAACTGAATACTGAAATTATATTGTAAAAAGTAAAAAAAATACAGGTGAAATTGATTACATTGATGATGGCTCAGTTCTATTAAGTGTCCCAGTAAGCTATTCCCATGAGCCATCGTGCACAACGCCAGGACCTCTGCTAAATGGAATACAGCCTTCATTAATGTTAATAAGTATGCCCGTGCTTTTACCAAGACGCGTCAAACCGTCTGCTGTAAAGAAAAAAGGTCAATAGCCATTTCAGATACTTTGATTTATGAGCAGAGAGCTGTAATACACCCTCCGACCAGCACCGGCAGCACTCAGATGGGTGTGGCGCCAGGTGAGCGTAGAAAATGACGTTGCGCGCCAACTTTCAATTTTCAGTGGTCGCAAACATTTCAGCCGCAGCGTGAGTTAGCAGGGACTCTGGCCATAACACCGAGCTGGACTATACCTATACATCCTGATATTTCATCGAAAACTGCAGCATACCTCGGTGAGTTCCCGTTTTTGTCATTCCTCCGCTGAAGTAACGTTATTTTACGAGCACGGGACGCCTGAAACCGGTTGGTGACTGCAACGGTCCTGTTTAGCTAGCTAGCTTGTTAGCTAGCTTGCTAGCTAAACTTCGACAGGTGTTTATTCACTTCGGAAATGCGTTTTAAAGTAGAGCAAAGTAGCTGCTTTATGTCGACATGTGTCGCTTAAGAAATACTGGCTATTTAGCGATATACGCTTGTTTTCTGTCATACGCGTGTTAGTTTAGATGAGAACAACTGTTTCCATCGACCTGTTCAGAGTTTGTCCCGGTGTTGCGTTGAAGTTCGTTACCTGGTCGAATAACGTTAACGCCGCTGTTTCCCTGGTGAAAACGGTCACTGTTAACCTCCGCCTCAAGAGGTAAAAATACACCTTGTATTGGCTCATACTAAACTTTTTCTTGATTGTATGGTGTAACGTAACTTTGTTAGATAGCAGACACCAATACATCCGAGAAGAAACTGTATTTTGTGCTCTGAGGAGCAGCCTGCATTTACAGGCCCTAATATTGATCTTGCTCCAGTATGCTACAACAAGCTAACTGCGCATTAAATAACGTATTCACATCCTGCTGTATTTTTTTTTCACACGTTAAATGTATAAGATACCCATTCAGTTAGAAAGCAAACATCAATGTTCTGTTAATGATGCTATCCATACTTTCTACAAAAGCTAATGTTTTTATATTTTTGCACCCTATTTTTTAAACATGAAAAAACTTTGAGTTGCATGTTAATTCAATGCTAGTTGGACTTTGCTTGCGCTGCTAGACATAGTGTACTTTCCTACAAGCTTAAAAGACAATGCGAGGGAGGTGATTTGAACCATGGCCATGGAGTTGCAAAGGGGAAACGGTTTGTAATGTAATTTGTATATTTGCAATGATGTGTATGTTTCTTTACATCTTGCTTGTTATTTCCACCAAGGACAACTATGGAAACAGGTGTTTTTAGTGATGCTATTAAGTGCTTTCTTCTAGGATTTTTTTGTCATAATATTCTTTTTTAGTTGTTGTGATTTTAAATTCCTAATAAAAAATGTATCAAATCAATTCTGTGTCCAACAGACAAGAATAAGTCTATCAGTATTGATAATACTACTAAATAACTGGATTCTTGTGTATTAACTTGCAACTGACTTTGTTTATTTCGTAGTTTAACCATATTTGTACATTCCTAATTCTCTTTCATTTTTTCCCACTCTTAACAAAAGAGTAAGGAACAGAGGATGATATACCTCCTGCTTCCCACTCTGACCGGAGAGCAGCCAGCCACAACCAGTGACTTCATCCAGCCCATAAAGTAAGCTAACCTAATATTATCCTTATCTCACACAGGCTACAGCTTTAGAATGATTTACTCTTTTCTCTTCCACAACACGTGTACAGTCAAGGGGACCAGATGGAAAACAGACAGGGAGAATGACATACAGCAAAGTTTATGAGCTGTATTGTAACTTACAGCAGCGGCTTAGGTCACAGTGCAGGAGACCTTTCTTTTTAAATCACTGCATCGCTGATGATGATAAGGAACCATCAGTGGTTTCTTTAGACTTTACTCCCTCTGCTCCTCTTCCAATGCAGAATGACATTGACAGTATGCTTAAGTTAGTGATAAATTACTCTACCAGAGGTCAATGCCACACCTGCTGCTCACGTGCCCCCGACACTGAATCAGGCTTATCAGTTGCCACTGATAGACAGGACAGAGAGCACACTGTATTCTCCCATGAGTGGTGGTAGTCAGAGCAGGCTTTGACAAAGGCATTGTCTTTGACATCCTCATTACTCAACCTCCTGCATCCTAAAGAAACTCATTCAAACCATGACAGAGACTGTGTCTGTGTTGGAGACAAAGCTGTGAGGGCTATTTCTCTTCTGTACAGGATATTTTCCCTTTTACATCAGTTATTTCCACTTTTAAGGTAGAAATAACTAACATTTTCCTCCACTAAATATACCAGTTGCCAGCCTTTTGTGTACAAGAGAGCAATTAAATCTGCAGAAACATCAATCTCCTCCTGAAGGTTTTATGTGTGGATCTAAGCACCGTACCAGTATAGATTCTGGCTAACTATGGGAAATAAAATACAATTAGAAAACAAGGGCATGAGTACCCTGGAAGTGCACACAGCAGTTGACATCTGTGCCCTCTTGATAGTCGGCAGGGGCCAGTGCCCAAACAAATGTGTGGTAGTCCTTCACTGATGACCATCCCGCCTGAAGAAGAAAACATGCTGTTAATTTACAGTTGAATATTCATTATTCACTTGATTTTTGTGAAAGTTATCATGTTCACAATACCTTGAAAAGCCCTATCCAGTCATTGCTGGCCCAGTTGTGCTGTGAGCTCAGTGTGTAGTGGCAGTCGACTCTGCTCTGAGGGAAGTAACTGCAGCCCACGTTTCTGAACTCCACCTGCCAAGCCTTTTCCATGGCAACACACAAAAAAGGCAGGCTATTTTGCACCTATGAGAAAAAACACAACCTTGAAACTTGAGTTGATTTTTATTTCTTAAGGTTATTCAGTCCAATTTTAGGGTAGAAACTGACATGCATGGGTAGATGAGCCAATAGTGAAATGGGTAAGAGGTGACTGCTGGAGAACAAACAAGACAGAGCTAGCATGCTGTGAATATTTATTCAGTGTAAGAAGATATCCTGACTTAGCACACACTTCCGGAGAGGCCACCAGAACTAAACCTCGGTGACAGCATGGCCCTTGAGCAACATGACATATTGCATGTTTGTCACTGAGGCTATTTCAGTCATTTGCTATTGTACTCTGTCACATGTGAGCATTGAGTACAAGGTGTGTGGGGCCTCCAGCATGTATAGGACTCAGATTACACCAGCAAATACACAATTTTGAGGAATTCTTGCCTGCTGTTAACCACATGGAGACACGTGTCACTTTATTTATTTAATTAGCATTGTGTGGGCTATTGAGTCCAACATAAGTCATATGAGCTTAATGATGCATCCTGTATGCATCCTGATATTTTTACTGTACAGTATCCTGGTTTCACAATTTCACAGAGTTGTTATTATCAGTCAGAATGACACTTAAAGAAATGAAAACAGAAGGGTTCATTTTAGATGAATAAATATTTTATCACTATTATTAAGACTTGAAGTTATGTTTTTTAATAAAAGCATGTGTAAAATGTCTCCCTTTCGAAAATAATAATAAATGAAAGGTGAGTTTCTCCACCCAGTTGCATTTTTCCCCCCAATATTGTAGATAAGCAAATTTACATGGTATGATAATTGTCAACCTTCATATCAGGGTATACCTTAAAGCCAGAATATATTGCTGGAACCCTACTAATGTGACAACATGTGCAAGGAAAAACATTGCAAACATGCATAGAGGGAATTCATATTTGGGCTTGCAATGCAAACTGCAATTGTGGATAAACTGTGACTTCCTCATACTTTATTGTGATCTCCTCTGGTGGAGTCATAATAATAAATAATTATAATGGTGTAGAGTTTTCTATTTTAGTAAAGCGCCTTTCTGAATGTAGGAATAAGGTAAGAAACTTGTGTAAATACTGCAGAACATTTTGCAGATGTCAAAAACCATAGACTAAAGACTAAAATATAACAGTAGCTTTAGGAGGCTTCACATTACACAGCACGAGGCTTGAGGCCCAACAGTAGCACATGTCGAGAAAACAGTCTGACATGCACGTCGATGCAAGCCGAGGAAGACAAACGTCAAAACAAAGACACTGGAGTTAGATCTGAACATGTACACGTTTATTAGCACTGTCCAATTAGTTAAAGTGCTGCGCGTGCACGTCAGCCGCGACAATAACAGGCTTTGTTAACTACAAAAGACATCTGCGCACATTATCTCTCGGCCGTCTCGGGTATCTCGCTTACCTTTATCGCCCTCACTTCTCTGTAAACGCTCTAAACGAGCCGCCTCTATATTAGATACAGGAGTCCCAGTGCGCGAGAAAACAACAAAAACACGAGAGATACAGACGTGTCTTTTCCTCTTCTGGCTCAGTTGCTCCACTAACCCGAAACAATAACAAAAAAAAAAAAAAAACAAAGCAAAACACAAGCATGACAGCCTCACTTCCACCGCGGCATTATGGGAGCTGTCGTTCGCCACGTCGATAATATCTCGCTGAAACGCTGCGCTTTAAACTACAATCCCCAGGCTCAAAGCAGACTAAAAAGGTCGCACTGTACGTAATATGATGCTTCTCAATGGCTGCCGTTGTTTTTCTCATCGGATGCCAAAGCACAGAGAGCTACTGGTTGTATGACAGAAGTGTGCACACTGACCAATGGGAATGAGAATCTCCTGAGTGCGATGAGGAAAACAACAAGGGGCGGGTGATACAGCGAAACGGATGTATGCAGAGTGGGAGAGAGCAAGTTGTTTAATTTTTGTTTTTCTTTTTTCCTTTGCAACTGTTCATCTCATAGGCTACAAAGAAAATCTTGCGTGTGTGGCTGTCAGTGTCATTATTGGGCGTTATTTTTCATACAGCTGGAAGTTAGACAAGGCACACTGCAGAATTAAGGCTATTTAATTTACACAACATATATTGAGATATAAGTTACGATTTTGCTGGGTATGGTCATACTTGCATTTCACTTTCACTAAAAATGGTGATTCTTTGATTTTTGCTGAGGTCTGTACTAAACAAGCAAGTTCCCTTACAGTGCATCTGCAATTTGAAGGCCAAGGCATTACTGTAGCAGCACAATGCTTAATTTATAATGGTATGTTGTGTTGCATTTTACACTTATCAAAAAAATGAAGCTCCTGCGATTTGGATATTGTCACATTTCAATATTTTGATTAATTGTGTAGCCTGTAGAATACTATTAGTTCTGTGCCACATGCACATTTATATCTATATATTTTGTTGTATTATTTTATTTTTTGATTTATTTTTGCAGATCAGTTGAATCAGTTTCCCACAGGGGCCAATTAAGCAGGTTTACTGATTTACCTGTATAACCGGAACAGATCTTTTGACATAAATCCATGTTTCAGATTTGATGAGGAATTTAGGTATTATTTAAACAGTCATCTTCATTTTCAAAAAAATAATTTCTTTATTAACAAGGGCAAGTTTGCATATATTTCACAAACATTTATGTTTGTTTACACTGTGCTGGTCCTTACATTTGGCTTTACATGAATGATTTATCATAATGCAGTAAAAGAAAAGGAGACTTCATATCTATGTAGGTTGTCACTTCAAGGAATTTGCCTTGATGTTTGGTACAAACAATAAACATAAAAGGCATAAAGGCAACAAGCATAAATATAGAATAGCAAAATAACAATAAATTTATGAAAAACATACTATAACAAATATCTACAATATATGTGCAAAACTATTTATTGGTTAAGATGCCTTACATTATAGTAAGCCTTACAGCATGATGATGTAACAACTTCTGACAGCAGATGGCAGTATACCATCTGAAAACCCAGTGCTTTACATTCATCACATGCAGACCATATCCCTAAACATCCTTAACACACTGTGCATGCTTTTTAGCCTCCCAAGACTGCCCCACAGCATCTTGCTGCATATTTTTTTCTGTTTTTCCATAATGTAGGAGAGACAATAAAGGAATATAGTATTTAATTAGGCTGAGGTATTGGATATGAAATTTAAAAAAAATTAAAATGCTGAAGGCAGATGTCTCTTTATCTTTACATTAATTTAGCATTCTGCCATTAAAGGTTTTGCAAATATTGCAACAGAACATCAAAGTATATCACTGGTCAAGTAAGTAGATGATAATATGCCAGGGTGAGGAAAATATCACTGTAAACTCACTGTGCGGGATTGTATAACACTGATTTGTTCATTTGTTTGTCTTTTGCTAACATGCCCAATTATGAATTTTTAAATGAAATACATATTAAAATATTGGCTTTAAAAATAAATGTGAACTTGATGATTGGAATAGATTTAAATCAGGAGTGAAAATGATGATTAAGGGAGTAAAAGCCAACCTCCACTGCAATACACTTAATACGAAGCAGTTGGCTGCCTGTGACTACAAAAAAGCACAAGATCACAGAAGTGGAAATTTAAATTACTATTTAAGATTTAAGGTGATCATGCCTCAGTAACCACAGCTTAAATAAAGCTCATCCTGTGTTATTATAGTTATTGATGTCCTTCCCATAGCCAGCTTATTTATCTCTGCTCATTGATGAGTCAATCCAGTCACACAGTACTTTACTCCTCCTCAATTAGTAAGTCCAGTTTGGCTAATTTAGTCTGTTGAAGACACTATAAGGACGCTTCATGTAATTTTATGCCGACGGACAGTCGATGTTGAGACCCTATAAATTGTGTTTAAGTGGATTAATAGTGTGCTGAGCCTGTGTGAGCAAAGTGGTGCTGGAAGTAGTGGCTCTCTATGCAGTAGGATAATTAAATAGGTTGTACTGCAATGACTAGCTTAGCCAGGAGCCATTGTTTTTGTGTGTTTTAGGCTAAGATTTTGGGAAATTAATGTTTTTAATTTGAATTTGTTGCAACTATAGATGCCACAAGATTCAAAATGTGTGATTTGCTTCTGCATTATTATTGTTTTAATTAACTAGTATGATAAGTAGGGGTGTCCCAATCAAGGTTTTTTGTCCCCGATTCAAGTAATTTGATATTGAGTATCTGCTGATTTACCTGGAAAATACAACTGCAATGCATATTTCCAGTACTTTAAAGTTGTTAATCGATCCAGTGTATATGCTTGGCGGCTTGATAGGTCTGCAATGCAATACAAGAAAAAATGTCAGCTTTCAAGTGGTTACTAAGGTTATTTTATTTTATTTTTCACAAAGATAGTGAATTAAACAAACTAAAAATATTTTATATGGCTCTTACTACATTTCAACTTAGTGCAGCGTTTGTTTTTTCAAAAAAATAACAAAGTAAAATGTGTCTTAAGAAATAGCTCTCAAATCTACTTAGTGTAGCATTGTAATAATGGTACAGCACATTTTAAATGAGTAATATAATCACATTTCCAATGCAAAGTTGTGCTATAGCTTCATTTAAACATTCCTGCTTAGAATAAATAAAATTGGTCACAGTTTGCCTATTACAGCATTATAATAAAAGTAAAAATACTAAAAGAAAATTAATAAAAACTCCAATTCCAAAGTTGTGTAGCAGCATAAGTTGAACATGAAAAAAAATCAGTTTCCACTTATTGTAGTAGCAGCATTAAAAAAAACAGCCTGAATATCTGCCTTAAATTGTGCTCTCATTTTACGACACCTGTTTGGCGGCGGACATAAAAAAAAAGGATCAGGCAGGGCACATGCTCAAAACAACCGATTCCAAAACATTAAAAAATGTGTTGATCGGGCCCGATAACGATCCTTCCAATCCAATCGGGATATCCCTAATAATAAGCCATATAAAGGAATTAAAATACCTCTTTTGAATTAAGTGTATACTCAAATTTAGCATAAATTTAAAGAGCTTTGTACTTGTTTTGCTAAGTGTTTGGTGTTTTTTTTTTCATTATGGCTGAGCTGAGTTAGCCTTGACTTTGAAGCCTCACTCTTGTGTGAAGTTAGAAGATGGCTGTGTAACAGGAATGTGAGGCTTCACCCTAATAGAGACTAGACTGAAAGTGGATTGTCCATGAAACTGCTTGATCTTGACCTGACTGCCAGCTGTTATGGCTCCTCTGTCTGTTATAACCCCCCATCCCCAGCACATGCACGCACATGTACATATACACACACAGGCACACCATATGAATGCATATTTTTTTTCTTTGGGTGATCTGGACTAATGTCAACACTTTTAAACACTGGGTAGAGAAATACCCCACTATCAGCTGTTCTGGCACAAAAGCATGCATTCTGTTTATTTATCTGTTGCAGAACTACTCCACACAAATTTAATCCCTGTCATCTGCTGATTTCTTGCAGCCTGGCTTGGAATTCCTCTCAATATAAGAAAATGGTGTAGCCCCTGAGTGCTACTGCAGTTTTATTACCTGAGGTGGTCTGTCTGAATATAGCCTACCACATGTCTCATTCAAAGGGAATGGCAGGTATGTGTCACTAGTCATAAATTGTAACTTGCCTTCAGCAGTAATCAGTTGCCAAGGAAACCTTAAATGGGATTATGACCTTCTGTTGTGTATAGGCAAGTAAACTGTTAGAGTTGTCAACATCCAAGAGATAAACATTAAAGATTTATGTCAGAAAACAATTTATTTTCACATCATACTAAATTAAAGTGTGATGTGTCTTGTGTGTTAATAGAGCTTTTAGAAAAGCATTTTTTTTTTATAAAGGATCCTGTGTTTTTTATAGCAATTGGAGCATTTTTCAGTTAAATGTCAATCACTCACATGGGTGAGTGATGTAATATGTGAGGGCTGTGTGACCATGCAGTCAAAAAAGGCATTAGAAAGATAGAAAACAAAGAAAGAGAGAGTAGGAGCAGAGTGCCTGGAAGGAGGGCAGAGCGTTGGGAGGGCGGAGATGGAGAAATGGGGGGACGGTGGTATTTAGTATGCACGGCCAAGCTGCCCCATCTGCTTAGCGCAGCAGTCCCTGTCGTATAACTGTCTACAGGCCGTGGGCCACATAAAGAATGTCTCAGATTTGATGTAATTCCGCAAAATTAATGACAGCTTTACTCGGTATGGGCCGTGAGGGAATGATTAGTGTTTGATCGTCCATCTGATCAGTTCCCTTGGCTGGCTGCAGGAGAGATGCCCCACTATATGCCTGCATGCTGCCTATGGCAAGCACACACAGATACACCTATCCCAAAATTATCCCTGGGCCCCCACGCTCTAGTTTAGGTTTGAGTTCTGGTTTCTGTTTTCCCACAGCACAGACAACCAATATCTTGTTAAAGTCTCTGTGCTGTGACACTTCACATCAAAATGAACACCTACTGATGGGCTGGATGCAGGTCCCGCTGGTGGTGTGATTTTGTACGGGGCAGTTTTTATTTCAGGCTGTGCAGTATTTCAAAGGAAAGTGGGCCAACCAGCATCCAATTTAGAGAACTCAGAGGTCACACTATGACCTTTTACAAGATATGCTTTACTGCAGCTGTGATTGGAATTGGGTATTAGTTTTTAAAAGAGATGGGGAATGGATTGGGAATTTGAGAGAAGAAATTGATCGGCTGGATGGATTGCAGGAGTTGGACAAGTGGAATTCCTCTCCTCCTTTTTAATTCAGCCCCACCTCAGCCGGCCCAACCCCCATCTCTTTCCTCCTCTTGGGCTGCTGCGTTTACAAGCGAAGGGGGCATTCTGTTTTACAAGTGAGCCTGGTGCGTCTCGGTGTGCTAGCAACATTAAAATTGAACCTGTCTTATCTGTGCAAAGCGTGAGGCTTTACATCAGAGGCTTTCGTCCTGCTGCCATGAGGCTCCGGTGTGCTTTTATGTAATGTGGTGCAGTCAAAAACCCAGCGGACAATTAAAGTGAGCTGATAGATAAACAAGTGATTGAAGACAGGGATGTTGGTTTGTGGAATGTAAGGTAGAGCTGGGGGAGGGCAACTTCATTGTCCACGGGTTTACTATTGTTAACAAGGCCAAGTCCGACCCATGATGTGCTTTTCTCAGCCAAATCAAGTGTCATCATCACTTTATAAACAGAGCGATCTAGGGAGAAATGTTGTTTTCAAAGTTGCACCTATTTTGTGCTGAGTTGCATATGGCAAAGCTAATTTCCCATCTGACCATTAGTACTCTGGTCCAGTACCAAGCACAGGGAGCCTAATTCAGCAAAGGCTTGGGGAGGGTTGTGTTTCTGCCAACACAGATTGTCGGACAGATTGGCAATCCTTCACTGTGTATGGATGCAGTGTTTTTCCCTGAAATTGTTGGCCATTATAACAAATTACTTGCAAAAACACCATTAAAGTAAACAAAAAAACCTCTTGCATCTGTTTTGATGCTAGGCCTGTTCCAGTTCAATTGCAACTCAGTTCATTATCCTCTCTCAGTTTTCCTGTTTCCTCAGTATTTTTCCATTTTTGTACTCTCTTCCATAACACTGTCTTTCCAAATTACTTGAACGTATTTCCTCCCGCCAGGGTCCCCCCTTCCCAATCGGCATCCTCTGATCTCCTTTCATTCTGCTTTCTTTCTTGGCCCACTCCTCCTCCCCCACTGCTTTCTCTTTCTCCTCCACATTTTATATTTTTGGCTGAGCTGAGGACCTTTCTTAGCGCAGTGACCTTTCTGGTTTTAAATTAAGCCCCTCTGCGGCATGTCTCTCTTCATAGACCGCCGGTTACGAGCCTTCAGAGAACCGCAAAAAAATAACGATTCTGATGAAATGGCCCCTTTAAAAAGCTCTTCCAAATTCCTTTTACATTTTTCTTCCCCTCTTCCCCCCTTTCTGGTCGCATTAATATTCACACTAATGAGGAACATCCTAAAGAGCAACCCATGGAAAATGTGAGATGAGACGCATTCACATGCCTCCCCACTTGCACATCTTACACACACACTGTTGCTCATTGCTAATGGGTTCTAATCAAATGCCATGTATGTTTGAAGTGATTTATGAAAACTGGGCAGCGTAAGCTTGCAATGTGATTGCTTAATCAGAAAGAGACCATTTTTCAATGGATAACCCAGTTTGTGGCCTTTTAGAAGATACCATGCTTTACATTATGTGATTAATAGGCTTCTATTAAATTGTATTTAGATGATGAAGAGTTTTTTACTGCGCTGAGGTCATGTTGTTACCTGGTAGTTGTGAATTTGTTTCAATACTTAACATATGTCCAGAATTTCACAGTATAATGTCAACAGGCTGGTGCTGTGTTAGGAAACAAGGTGATGATAAACGTCAGTGCATTATTGTCATATAGGACCTCCCAGGTGCTGAGTAAGGCTGTAATGGCCTCGTTCACTATCATCATCCTCTGGTCTCCAGTGCATTGCTTTCGGTAAATGAAAACAAGGAATCTGAGTCAGTCAACCAAAGCGTGATACATAAATGCCTCAAATTTAATTGAAACAACATGAGCTGTGTTCCCTTTCCAAAGCCACAATTAAGCCATACCTGTTCATTGCACCCCAATAAAACTCAAGACAGAGAAGGCAACAGCAATCACAGGGAATAATCAGAGCAATTAAACTCTCCAGTCAGAGCTGAGCTGAAGGCTGTTTCGGGCCTCGTGGGAAAAGGTTACAGGTTACAGTGTTGTGGAAGTACAGTGGCTAAGTTTACATATAACTATTATACTGAATATGACAATTCTGAATTTGATGTGGGTCATCTTGTAGACCACAACATATTCTGTTTAGATGATCTGACCTAGGCCTTTTTTCAGCATTTTCTGATCAAGACATGTGGGATGCCGGTAGTTTTCAGGTTTTAATAGCATTCTTGGAACATGTTTATAATGAATTCAGAATATGCGTCATCGACTGAGGTTTTTACTGAAACATAAATACAGAAGCAAGCAATAATAGGAAGTAGAATAAATAAAGAAAATACAGCAAATTGGATGGATGTGGAAGGATGAGACATAATTGAAGTTGTCAAGCTTGAATCAATTGCACACCAACAAAAAGAGGTGGGTCTACAGCCGTGACTTAAAGTGTCTAATGCAGCAGTTTTTGTTTAGGTAAGCTCTTCCAGAGCTTAGGAGCAGCAACTGCAAAGGATTGATCATTGCTGTTTTTTTTGCCTACTTGTCTGTTTATTGCTAGCTCTGTGTGTTGTCATGGATACGTTGTACGCAAACCATCTCACCACCAGTTTTCAAGCAGAGGTAGAGATGCATGGCCAAAGAAAAGCCCAAATTCCTTGCTGTGAGGAAAAACATACCTACTTTTAAACTTTATGAAATACTTGGATATCAACAGGTTTTTGGATATGTGCAAATATCTCAACATCAAGACCCAAAAATGATAAGAGACATCAACTGTGCCACTTTTCTATATTTTGACTTGAAAAACACCACGTTAAAGCACATTCATCAGAGTTTGCATGGCTGCATGTAAACAGAAATATTGGTGTAATATTCATTTTTATCAGCCATGTAAACAGATGACGTAGAACACTGTCGTTTCCAGAATAAGGGCGAAAAAAACGCCCACTTCACTGAAATGTATTCGTGTCCTTGGGTGTTATGCAGATATATAACCTTTATTTAATCAGGCAATGTCACTGAGATCAAGATTTCTTTTGCATTAAACCTACAAAGTGCAGTTGATGAAATAAGACAGAAGATCAGAATCAGGGTTAGAATAAGATTTACTGGCAAGTAGGTTTTCACTAACATGAAATTTACTTTGTTTTTTTGTTGCATTCATTGAATATACAATTAAGATATTAAGAGAATATAAAATTAAAGCAAAGTACTCCAACAGTTAAACTAAAATATAGAATATAATTGTTACAATAAAGATATGGAAGTTAATTTAAAAATACTATAACAAAACATAATATAGCTGTTTCAAAATGAGAAAGCTGTACAGATTTGTGCAGGATATGCAAAAGCTCACAGTATAGCGGTACATGACAAATGAATCGGAAACAAAGTTTACACAGTGGGATGAGATGTTGAAGTTGGTAAACCTTTCGCTGGCCTTATTTATGCAATTGATAGGCAGCACATTTCAAATTTTGTATTTATCTGTCTATTTCGAGTTAGCTTGTCCTAAGGTCTGGTCTTGTAGCTATGTATCTGAGAAGACGTGATATACAAATCAGCTTTATTAGAAGACATCAGAAAACAAAGGTAATTGTATGGAAATCTGCTTGTTACTAATGAGGACCAGACTGCTTTTTTTATATAGTACATAGTGATTACTGCATTTATCTCCTGTAATGAAGCATGAGGCACAATAGTACGTTGCAACATTAAAGACTCTCTTTTTTTTTAATTCTGGAAGAGGTAAGCACCATACTGGGTTTATTGCACTGGGAGCATGGCTGTATTCAAGCACATCAGAGCTGTACTTTTTCCAGCTACATATTTTACGTCATAAAATTTCCACTGACACCCTCAGATGCAGACACAGTACCAAGAAAAAAACTGTGGAAAATTAAGAGCAACACGATGTGGAAATATGCAGACATCAAATGTGCCGGGTCTCTCTACTCAACAGATTGGTCTTCTCCACTAAGGGATGAGCACACTGTAGCCTTGAATATTAATCCCCTCCCTCCCCTATATGGGCTGCATCTAACAACATGCAGAGATGATTTCTTGGGCTTCTCTCCTAAGGTGCTCCTTGTAGCCTTGGTAACCCTAATGAATTATGGGCCAGCCCAGTTAAAACATGTGTGGTATTACCCCATTCCAGGGTGTGTCCTCCTGGGTGTCTATGAATCACTGATCTCATCAGACTGGTTCTCTCTCTGTCTCTCTCCTACCTAGTCTTTACATCTTCCTCTCTCTCTCTTCCTCCTCCGCTCCCCTCCCCCATCCCCTGTCACACTCCAGTCCCCTGGGGCGTCTGTCTGGGATCTGCCAGGCTCATCAGTGTAGGAGAGGAGAAGGCTAACTGGGAGCCCATACTGGCTGTAAATCTGACCAGGGAGGGAGGGGAACCTGCAGTGGCCACACTTCCACTGCAGCTCAAGAAGTCCAGCTTCCCCCCCTAGTACACTGAAAACCTCTTGACCATGTGCAGGCACACACATGAACACAAATACCCAACAAGGTAGTTTTTACTCAGGTGTTCAGGTGTTCACTGCCATTAAAGCTCACCTGTGAGTGTCACAGCGATTAGCTAAACTTGTCTTAACCTGAGAGTGATGGCGAACTCTTATGTTATGTCTTTAACATTTTTTTCACACGATGCAGGTTGATCATAGATATAGCATGAAAGCTTGTTCACAAGTTTGACAAACTTGTCATATATGCTAACTAGGGGTGGGAACCACCAGAGAACCCATGATACAATATTATTAAAATAAGTCACAATACAATATTCTTTTAATTTTAAACATGTTGCGACTAGGGTTGCAGTGATTAAAAAGGTGTTAAGGTGTACTGTGATATGAAAGTTGATGATTGTCATACTGTGTATATTTCCTTATCTACAATTTTGCAGAAAATGCAACTGGACAGAGAATCTCACCTTTATTTTAATTGTTTTCAAAAGGGAGATTTTTTACACATACTTTTATTTAAAAAATGGTTTCCATACTTAATTATACTGACAAAATATTTGTTCAAGCAAAACTAGTCCCTCTGTTTTCATTTGTTTAAGGGTAATTCTGATTTATAATAATATTAATTATAATAATTCTGTAATACCATGATACCGTGAAACCCTAATATTTTTTGAGTCTGTGATCTATTGAAAAATCTCATACCATTAGAACCCTCGTTAGGATATACTGAGTACTTTAATAATGTATATTGTGATTCATCACCTTTTTCAACTGAGAATTATTTCCCAAAAGGAAAATTTTGGCAGCATCTGTTTTAAGATAAAAATGTTCATTTGCTCGTTTCACACGCAAAAGCAAATTGTATCTAGTGGCCTGTAAAAGCATTTGATTTTATTCTAGTGGTCTAGTCGTCCCATATGTATTTGTAATATTATTCATTAATATGACAAAAAATTGATACTCGCAATCTTTGTATCGATATATATTGCCACACAAAAAAAATTGCGATACTATGCTGTATCGATTATTTCCCCCTCCCCTAAAGCCACCAGGGCATTTCAATAAACGAAAATAAAAAAAAACAAATATGTTGTAGAGTTGGGAGATACAGGGATGGTGTTTTAATGTTAATCCCTTTACAATATTATGTCTGTTTTGCTTCATGGTAAAAACAAAAGAAAGACAAGAATAATAAACTACATGCTGCCTTGATAGGCATAACTCTGACAAAGAAGAGTCTCCAAATAAACACACATATTGCATACATAGTGAGGATGCTCCTGTTTGTGTTTACTTCCTCCTAGAAAGAGGATGACAGCAAATGTTTGTTACTAAGGAGGTGATGGGAGTTGGGTGGCATGCTGTCCAAGGAGTGAGAAGTATTATTTAATCCATGGTGCTATGCAGAGGTAATTTCAGTCACAGAGCCACTATAAAGCCCTGGAAGCCTAGCACTGATCCCGACTGCAATGCAGTGAGATGGGCCCTTCTCTCTCATATATACATTTAGCTGGGTGTGATACCATTCCATACACATAGACACACACCCTCCCTCTCCTTATCTGAGAAATAAGCATTTTTACAGAGTTTGAGCTGTAAAAGGAGAGGAGCAGATAGCCCATAAATCTAGCCATAAAAACGTTAAGTTGTCAGAGGTGCCATCAGCTATCAATCGTGTGCGGCAAGCTGATGAAGGGGAAATAGGTGATAAAAAACAGCATTTTAGGGAAATTATGTCCAGTCTTCCATTTGCGAAGTGCTGCAGTCGCATCACGGCAGAATCTTAATCACTGGTTGGTGTGGCCAGGGACTGTTCCTTGGTGTGACAGTGCGGAGGAGCACACCCTGGTGGGAGGGTTGGTTATTGAGGAGGAAAGGCGAGCCGTAGGGGAGGGGGTTGGGGATGGGTGGTGGTTGGGGGGGCTTGTAGAAAATTATACAACTGGGATAAATCACTTCTACACTACCGTTTTTCTCTCTCCCTCATTTTCTCGCTTCCCCCATCTCCCTCACAACACTCCCTCGTTCTCTGTTCCTTTCTATCCTTCATGGCTGTGCATCTCCCTCTCCTCATTTGCACTCCCACTGCTCCTCACCCTCATGGTCCCCTTGCCCTTTTATTCTTCTATCAGTCCCTGGCCATGTGCACTGCTGGTCACCCTTGCTACCCCACTCTCCATCTCAACTTCATTTCCACTGTGGTTTGTTTACATGCTTTCTTTATTGATCTGCTTTTTGTTGCCTACCAGGGATTTATCCCCTGTCCATGGGACTGTATTAGCGAACCTTGAGATTGACTTGTCTCTCGGAGATGGTTCCGATATAGTCTGTACTTGAAATAAAAGAAAATACCATCTGGGCTGAAGCTTATTTCACACTTTATCAGACAGCGCTGTGACATGATTCCTGGTTGCTTCTTTATTGTGGAATTTTCCTCCCCAAATAGAAAACCGACTGGTAATGCTTTTATATACAAAGGCATTTTGATACAAGGCAGATTCATTGAAACAGCTGCTAGGCGAAAGTAAATTGTGCTATACCCCATAGATGTTTTTGTTGTTGTTGTTGTTTTGTTTTGTTTTTTTAATTTTAGCTTCTGTGTAATGTAGTGTGCTTTTTTCACGTCAGTGTAAGGAAGTGTGTGCTTGTAGCACAGAGAAATTATAGAAATGCATCATGTGAGAGTACCCTCGCCTATTGAATTGATAAATGCCTTCATTGTCTGATCTG
This sequence comes from Plectropomus leopardus, assembly GCF_026936395.1. Taxonomy (NCBI): domain Eukaryota; kingdom Metazoa; phylum Chordata; class Actinopteri; order Perciformes; family Serranidae; genus Plectropomus; species Plectropomus leopardus. The sequence goes on along the minus strand of NC_142184.1, from coordinate 19,385,130 downwards.
TGACTCCCCCTTTAATCTAAGGTCGTTTGTTAATTAATTTGAATAGCCTTACAGGCTCTAGTTCTACTCCAGTGATCTTGGTTGAGTGATGTCATCCTGCACTGAGCAGACTTTAAACACTGCAAAATGGATGCAGTGATGCATGTTCATCTGCAGTGGCCCCTCTAGTATATTCATTCCTGTCCATTTATCAGGGGAAGGTGTTGGCGAGCACAAAGTAGTCCTTAAGGAGTGAGAAGTGTCAATGCAGTATTTCTCACTTAAAAATGGTGAAGACAGAGTGGACTATTGATTGAGCATATAGAGCAAATAGCTGATGGTTTTTTGAAGTTTTAATGTTAATGTATGACTGCCACAACGCTGGCTTCATTTACCAAAGTTACTGGTCAGCGACCAAGTGTTTCTCGGTGGTCCTGGTGGTTTATGTGGAGACATTAAAGATGCTCCCTGGCAGTGGTCACAGTTAGCAGTGTCTTGTGTCAGGGGCTGTGCTGCCACCCTTAGTTAGACTGAGGTACTGTAATGCAGTATCCATTTCCCACGTCAGTTTTTGGTGGGCTACTCTGCAGTTCAGTCACACAGCATGTGCTTGTGACAGAGGGTAGTTTAACAACACATCTAACCTTACTGCATTACAGCTAGTGTACCAGTGAACACGCAGGCTTTATGTAAAATGGAATGTCACCAAGATATACTGTCCACCTGTGTTTGAGTTTTTTTACCCTCAGTGCCATTAATTTAAAAAAAGACACTAACTTTGGGAACAGTGTTTTCTCTCTGATGCTTTTTAGATTTTGTTGTACATTTAATCTGCCATGCACGTGTCCCTTACCATTCTTGAGCTTTGTTTTATATTTGTTGATCATTTGATTGGCATCTTTTTCACACATGAAATGCTACTTAGTGGTAAGATTTTTGTGTTGCTGCTGGCTGAGCATTAATGAGGCGTTAGCATGTTTTCCCCCTTCATATACAGTTGATGCACAGTGATTTTTGGCTCGTAGTGATGCAGTTCTCCATGCATAAGTGATGTAAGATGATATACATTTTTTCTTTTAAACATTTTTAGAAAACCTTAATGAAGATGAATGGCTCTGATCTCAGTGGTGGATTACTTTAACATTTTAATGCGCAAGACAAGGAAATTTGCATTAATGTTATTTGTCTAGGTTGCAGTTAGTTTTAATATGTCGTTTTTGAAAGAGAGGCTCCCGAAGCCTGGTCTTCATTTAAGGGTGTGCACTTTTGCAAAGCTATGAATATTATTGTGTATCTGATGATTATGATCAGAAGCTCATTCTTTTTTATTGTGTTTAAAGCTTTTAAATAAGTGATTAACCTCTGGAGTTTTCAAATTGTGTGTTCCTTGCATCTTTCCTGTATACGCAGACATTTGGAGTGTGTCGTATTGACTTTAACCCCCCCAAAAATGCAGATGGCATTCAAAGAGGGCGAATATAACAAATTTGTGAGGCGCTGGATGATTTTTCTTGGGTTTTCTGCTGTAGGGAGTGGTTTTCCTTTCTGATGAAAAGTTAGTGTAGTGACAGCTGCATCTGCCAGGGGGCAGTCGAGCACTCACATCCAGGCAGCAGAGAGCCACAGAGAGTCCTACCTCTGCAGATGTCTATTTCTCCCTTTGTGGCAATATTACTGTTTCCGTCCTTCTATCAGAGAATATTTAAAGCAAGTTGCTAATTAAGCATATCTGTGTAATGCTATATGAATCATTGTTGAGATTAGTATTTGAATTATTTTGAGCCGTGGATATAGTTCTTTAAAGCTCTGGTGTAATTATAAGCACTCACTGCTTTATGTCCCCTATTAAAGTTCTCTTCATTAGCATTAAATCATGTCAGACATTTTCCATTTGGAGGTCAGAGGAGGCAAAATGAGGGATGGCGGGAAAATGGTCTTATCTATAGGGGAATGTCTGGGGGGAAAAAAGCAATGTTAAGACTATAACACATTAATGTTAAAGCATTCAAAAAGTTTAAACAGCGTACATAAAAAGAACATTTATTCACTCTCTAAAGTAAGCTTGCCAGTTACAGTTCAATGAATTCAAAATGTGGAGTTGTAATTTTGTACCCATAAAACTGTTAAAAGAATTTCATTCATTTCACTACTACTCATTTCACTACTCGGCCCATTTATGGGCAATAAGAAATAGATACATTAATGTTATTGCACATTTGAATAATGGTGCTGCACTAAACTTCTTACTGAATGTTCACCGAATGGTTTTGTTTTTTTCCTTTCTTCCAAACCAAAGAAGTAAAACCAAGTAATGGTTCCAGGCCACTAATGATGAAGTTTTGGAAGCGGGATCCATTTTTTATTATTATTTATATTCGTTGTAATGTTTCTTTATGTGTTTATAATAGAACATAATAAAATTAGATATTGCTGTTTGTTTTCATTCACAAGTAATTTGTTTCCTGCCTCTCAGCACTTTGACTGTCGGTGTGATTAAAGGTTTGCAGCTTTTGCTCAGCGGGTGTTTGCAGAAAAGTATGTTGATTGCAGAAGTATGGTTGCATAGCACGCTGTGTAGGTCTATCTGTTATTGTGCTATAAAGGTGATTATATCCTAGGTTTAAACTTGTTTTTTAAGCCCAATGTCACTTCTGTTTCCTCAGCCCTCCATAGAAGAAAAGTCGTAAACCTTTTTTTTTTTTTTTTTGAGCAACCGTGTTAAAAGAACACCTGTAACTCGACACACAGACTTCTCTAGTCAAATGCCAGGGGCAACTTTATGACTCATGAGAATGGGGACACAAGGCTAAATAGATAGTTTGTGTACAAGCCTATCTTCTAGTTGAGCATTCCCTTGGTTTCAAACAAAACCTGCATTTGGACAACATCTGAATGGAGGCCATTTTGGTTTGGCCCTATGTTTGCACAGCCCTGGGATTGTGCAGGCGCTGGTGGGGGATGGGTGGGCTGCTGCTGCTACTCCAACCCTGAAGACTCCTGTTAATGTTTTAGTCATTCTGGAGCCGCTGGGCTGGGAGACAGATTCAGTCAAAAAGCATTTGAGCACCCTCAGGTCCTCAGAGTGATTTACTGCGTATTTGGACATCTGCAAAGAGCTTTTGCACCTTGAAATTCTCTCTCTCTCCCTGACTATCCCTCTTTGCAGTAGTAAACCCCTGGGAATGTTCTGTCATACTGAGTCACCTTGAAGGTATCCAAGGTAGTCACTTCCTGTCACCTTCTCCCTCAATGATGCACCCCTCCTGTTCTTCCACCTCTCCATCTTACCTCATCTTTCTATCACTTCAAACCTTCTGCACGGGCCTTAACCGCAGCCCTCTTGTCTTGGCCATCAGATTTAATGTGTGCTGCTCCTATGTCTCTTAGCCCACCTCTTGCTCACCAGCTGGACACATCAATCCATGTGACAGGTGCTTGTCAGTCTGCTCCTTGCTGGGCAGCAGCCCAAAAAGGAAACACAAAATCTTAGACAGCACAACTCTAGAAGAGGAGAAAATGTGTCAGTGTATGAACACATCTTTATAGGATATCTATCCTTACTAACAAGACAAGTGTTGGTAACTGATAAGCAGTTATGAGTAAGTTGCGTTACCTTGACAATTTTAATTTACTGCTTTGTTGCCTATGGCGGCCACCCTGAGTCAAGTGAAGAGGAGAGCCGTCAGTGGTCATCAATAACAGGTCTGTGTGGTGTGGGTGGTTCAGGCTGTGTGGCATGTGTTTTAGAAGTGATGGCCAGAGGCCCTCTGTCTCTGCGGCTCTGAAAATATGGTGTCATTAGCATCTGTGTCTCCATAACTGGGACCGTTGCTGAAGAGGCTCAAACATATCTGGTATGCAGTGTTTAGGAGGCACGCAGACAGGATAATTGCTGGGCAGAAACTGGCCGTAGCTCCAGACTTTCAAGTGCTCATTGCCTTTGAGCGTTTTACACCCCAAGTGGCTGAATAGCCCCGGCAAACCAAGGTCTGCATTGATTTATTGCTCACCCTTAACTCTTTTGTTTCTGAAGACCAAGGACAACTCAATCAGCCACCAAAGACGAAGTTTCAAAATTGAGTTTGGAATGACATTAATGTTTGACTGGTTGTTTTTTTATGAATGTCAAGGTACCCAATGTCATTAAATTTCTGAAAAAAAGTTATGAAATTACAAAAACCTTTTTTCAGGCCAAGCCTCTGTTTGCCAGTCTTGGAAATTGTTTGGAATCAACAGAATGTTTTGGAAAAAGTTTGAATATACATTGTTTTGGCTGTTGTTTAAAATATGTTCATAAAAATCCCAAAACATGTCTGATGTTCTGCCAAATATATGTTCCCTCTGGTCCTAATTTAAAATCCAGCGCTTTGCTGCATGACCATTGAAACGACCCATAAATGCAGATATGCATTTATCCAAAACACATCAAATGCCATTAACATCTTTAGGGTCTTTAGAATTCTACCCTCCAAAAAGGCCACGTTGTTGACGTTTTATGAAGTACCTGTAGGTGCCGGTTTGGTCTGTTGGCACATACAGCTGTAGTTGGTGGCAGTAATGAAGTTAGCAAGTGCTAGAGGTTTGCTATCCCTGGGAAGTGTTTGTTTTATAATGTATGGTTGTATCATTATATAGGCTTACTTGTTTTAAACTACTGAAATAATGTCATGAATATGGAGTATAATATTATATATTATGTTATGGTTATGGTGATGTTTTTTTTTTTTTTTTTAATTGATTGGTAGAGATGTGTGAGAACCCTGGAATGCCATAGACGTAACCATGTAAAGTAGAAGTAGTCTGCTAAGCCTTTATCCCTTACTGGTACATTCCCTGAAATGTTTGACTGCATTTCATAACCGCAGCCGTCTCTCCCTGCCAGTACCAGTGATTAAACACAAGAACAAAGTGTTCTCATTGAGGTGGAGTAAGATTTTGGATGTTGGCTGGATAAATCTGAAACAGTATCTGCATATAAGATAATTTGTTGGTTAGTTTTTGTTTGCTGAAACATCTTTCTTGCATGCCAAACTTTTTAATAACAGTGTAACACGTGTGGGGCTGAGATGATTTTCATTTTGTGTCTTTACTTTTCTTTTCTGTGTGTGTGGATGCACAAGTTAAACGTGAGTAAAATTACACCAAAGGATTAACTGTCGTCTCCCTCTTTATCTCTCCACGCCTCCCTCGCTTTCTTGTTAAAACACACAAAAAAGAGTTCATAATTAGGTGCATATGGTGCTCAACTGGCATACCCATTTATTTGTGTGTTGGCCAAGACATATTTACAGTCAAATGTTATGTCTTGCCATAAACATATTTATTGTTATATTATACACTTGTGGGGATGGCACAGTGATTGACACCGCAATGAGGAAAGAGTAGAGAGGCTGTGTATGACTTTTCATTCCATTAAGAGCGATTTTATACCCAACAAACACCAAACATAAAGCAACTACATGTTTGTTACAATTATGGTCTTGTCTGTGTTGTCAAAAATTTTTATCCAACATTTAGCAATAATTACCTCGATGGAATGAAATACAGAAGCTGTACACAATAAAAGTAACTCTTGTGCAATGTAACAGAAATGGTTTGTATAAAAGCTGTCTTTGTGTAACATCTAGTTTTTGTTCTGACTGTAAAAAAGATGTTGATTCAACTCTAAATTGACTATTTTGTACCTCATGCCCAATGTTAGGTTTTTTTTTTTATTTTCTTGAAATATTAGGTACACCTTACAATTCAGTGCAAGGCAGTGTTACAAATCTGATGAATTAGTTAAATCAACTATTTTCTTTAGTATTATTCGGATCCCCATAAGCTTCCACTGATGTACTTGACACCCTTCCTGGGGTCTAGGACATAGTTTAAAGCCCTTTTCCCACTGGACGGAAAAGCTAATGCCTGCTAATATCTAGTTTTTGTATTTAATGGGAATTGTTACAGTTGGCATTGACTTCTGAGACAAATGACTCTGCAGTAGTCACCAGTATTTATGAACTCCAGCTCTGATCAGCAGTGATGGACATGCATAACCTGGCTGGATGTGCTAATTTTAGCCCCTTTGTTGGCATTTTGCAATGACAGGCTGCCACAAAATACTACCCGTTTCTGTCCAAGCAGTGCTACAAGCATATTGCACACTTTGGTTTAGGGCTGGGAGATATGGCCTTCAAATAATATTGTGGTTTTTTTTAAACGCTATATCCTGATATATTATATATATATATATATATATATATATATATATATATATATATATTTTGATGTTAGACCGTTACCACAGCACCCTTAAACTTTATGATTAATTCACTGTAAGCTGGAAGCAAACTGTTCATATATTGATAGTATTTGTAAATAACAGTAGTGTTCCATGGGTGCAAAATGTGCCTAAATAGTCACGTTCTGGAGTCCTGCAAAAGTGTTGCTTTATGTTTGTGCATGTGTGTAAGTGAGAGGCAGAGCTGTAGGAGAGAGTGAAAGAACCAAATCGCCGGTGGCCTATAAAAATGACGTGACAATTTATGCTCAATGTTTGCAATATAGTAATTTTATATATCGCACGTGGAACAAGCTGTGATACCTTAAGTGTATTTGATATATTGCCCACCCCTACTTCGGTTACATTTTGACAGTGAAAGAAATCTGGTCAAAGAAATATATTAAAACTAATTATCTGTGCACAATAAATGTGTTGTTGTTTCCTCAGCCAACTTTTAGCTTGTCTTAGGAGTTTAGCTCGAATCAGAGCTGGAATATCTGTCCATTTGAACAAACCCCTGCTTAGCCCTCTAAGGTATGGCTCAAAGTATGCTAAACCTCAGCCAACAGCCATTACTTGCCAGCACTATAAATGCCCAGATGTCAGTACCTAAGCAAAGCTTGACATGAGGAAAAATGATTAAGACGAGCCGAATCTGCGGTACACACACGACACCAACAGCTGCTGAGAGATAAGAATTTCCTTGAGGCTATTGTATCAGTTAAATCCAAGTGACAGAACAACTTCATGTTCATGGGATCCATAATGCTCTACTATTATCAGAGAGGTTAATGACTCATTTCAAATGTGCTTATAAGTTTTGGTGGAAACTTGTACACATTGTTACAGTTTGCAATATATACTGGCATCTAACCCATACAGTCTCTAGTAAAAAATGAATAGTGACAAAGACTTTCTGGCTATTTGATTAGAGGCTACGTAATGGCTTCCATGTTGCTCTGAATAGTAAGTAGTGGTGGAGACATAGAGTTGGAAGGAGGTAGTGAAAAAGAGTGACATCAGCATATGTAACTGGAAACACATGAAGACTAATTACGTGTTATTCGTCTTTGCCATAATGGAACACGTAGTTGAACTCCTTCACAGGTGTCAAAAAAGACAGGAAACATTTCTGAGTAATTAATGTGGAAAAACTGTTGAAGAGGGGCAGCAAGGGGCTTGGTGGAGCCATGTTGCACCGAGGTACATTTCCTTTATTTGGTCAGAAGTGGACGGGAGAAGATAGATCCTTTTCTGCTGTTTGAACTCCACCCACATAGCCAAATAAGTCCCCACTGCCACGCAATATGCCACCTTTCTTTGATGTGACGCAAAGGCTTTTGTGGTCTGATTAAAAATAATACTTTTTTCCTTTTGCGAGGCTTTTATGACAATGGTATATGCATATACTCGTGTAATTATTCACAGGGACACATTAAGGCTCCAGACATGGGTGTGTGCTCATGCAGACATGGAAAACCCAGTGAAGTTGAGGGAAAACTGCTTAGATGGAGGGAATTAAAGACCTTGTCAAATGACCGTTAGTGGTTAACTCTCTAGAGGTACAGTTGTGGCAGTTAGGAGTGATGCACCACAGAAAGTGAGTCAGATTCACAGCTTTTGCAGTTGTAGACGACTTTAAGGACCCTTGCCAAATCCAATCATAAATAAACAGACAACCACCACCCACCGAAAGTTAAAACAAGCGATTGGAGTAAATTTCATTCCTAAATTTATAGCTTGAGTTCTTTATACAAAAACTGACAGTAAGTGACTGTTAAACAAGATTAAAAAAAACAGTTTATTGATTGTAAAAGGTCTAGTAAAGAAGACCTTTATTTTTGAGTTACGATGTGATGAAAAAACTGTGAAAAGCTATGGCTCATGAAATATCTATAAATACTTATAATGTAGCCCAAAACTGGAGCCTAAGCTTGGTATAATAGTTTTTGTTACACCTAATTTGAAAAGAGAACACATACTTAAACACATATTTCATGTTATACCCCATGTATGTGTCAGTCAAACATTATGCTACTATGAGATTTTTCTAGCTACTAGTCTGTCTCTTTGCCTTTTGCCCAGTCACTTTAGTAGAAGAGAAGTTATCCTGCCCCTCAGTAGACATATAACTATGAAGATTTTAAGCGAAAAGCATCCGGAATGCTCAAAAGTATGAGATATTTAGCGGTGTTGTATTTTAGGTCTACGTTCAGTCTTCCGCTTGCTCGGTTCATTTGTGTTAAAGAAATACATTTAGAGTCAGTGCTCATATTAGAAAAAGGGAAAAACACGCAAAGGGATTGGCCAGAGTACATACACAACTGTGTTTAAGTCTCGATTTTATCCAAATAATACATTTTTTGAAATAGCAGACTTTCTTTCGAACCTTAACCTTAAACTGTTTATCAACTAATACATGCATCCAAAATTGATTCAGAATGCATTTTGTCCAGTGTCATATGTGCATTTAGTTGTAATCAAGTAATTTCTAACATACTTTGGATCTAAACCGCATTAAAACCAAGCATCACAGGGCGCTGGCGGCTTAGTGGATAAAGTGGGTGCCCCATGTACAGAGGCTGAGTCCTCGCCGCAGCGGTTTTCTGGTTCAACTCTGGCCTTGATCTTTGCTGCATGTCATCCCCTTTCTCTCCCCCTTTCACACATACACTCTGTCCTTTCAAATAAAGGCCAAAAAGCCCCCCAAAAATATCTTTAAAAAAAACAGCAAAAACATCAGCATCACTTCTCGAAACTGAGAGACAGATACCATTTTCATAAATCCAGTATTGAAAGTGCATGGCCAGCCAATGAGCATTGAGCATGTTGGGCTTAAAATGGGAAGTTGAATCAACCTATTTATATCTTTTTCTCTTCATTTTATCTCTGTGCCTGTTTATCTATACTGTAAACCAATCAAACCATCCCCCAATCATTCTTCTTGATTTATACGTGTCACTGCAGCTGTGTTGAGTCTTCCTGTGCGTGTTTATAGCCACCTTTGCTGTGTGTGTGTGTGTGTGTGTGTGTGTGTGTGTGTGTGTGTGTGTGTGTGTGTGTGTGTGTGTGTGTGTGGGTGTGTGTGTGTGTGTGTGTGTGTGTGTGTCTGTGTGTGTGTGTGTGTGTGTGTGTGTGTGTGTGTGTGTGTGTGTGTGTGTTCGGACACGTGCGCTGGCTAGTTTGTGGTTCCCGCTGCCTGGCTTTGTTGAGAAAACCTGTCATGTCCTAATTTGTTTCAGTATGATTTTGCTGGGATGGATAGATGCACTTGATAGAATGGCACCAGTGTTATTTGTCTCATATGGTGATATAATGGTCTGTTAGTGCATTTGTGTGTTTGTGAGAATCTTGTAGAGAGACTGACACTAAAGCACAGCTTACACACGGTCTGTTCCTGTCCAACCTGTAATAGTACACACCTCAGTAAGACTGGATCTGCACTGTCCTTCATAATAAGAATCAAATGAAGAAAGTGACAGTCTTCGTTTTATTTAGCCTGGCTACATATCATATGCTAGTATACTGCATTTAATAATACCACAGCTCTAATCATGCGTTAAAAATATCACTGTCTCCCACTTCAAGTGTGCTCTGAATAACCTACTGGTACATTTATGTTTTAACGGGGCGCACAGCTCCAAACATAGAAAATCAATATGTGATGGGTAATGTTGTGGCACGCTCCCACAAAAAAATGAATGTGTGGGAAAATCCTGTTATATATATCTCTGTATTTTTTTTTTACAAGGTAGGCAAAATGTTCAGTTGCAAGTCAAAGCATCATGTGGCCCTTTGCTGCATGTTTCCCCCTCCCTCTCCGTCTTTCAGTCTTGAGTTGTCCTTTCCTAATAAAGGCAAAAAAGTCCAAAAAATAATCTTAAAAAAGGTAAAGAAAAATACATATTGTTTAAACATGTGTAGATTATTTCTCTAAAGGGGGAGAGAGGTTTCCTGTATTATAAACGTAGCTATTTACATTTTTATGAATACATCTGTCTGCTGCATTCAGCCGCCGTCTCACCATTGCTTGATAGACTACATCTACCAAAGTAGACACACACTCTCACCTCAAACAAACAAGCGGCTCTGTCTTACATGCATGACGGAGCTCTATTGTATGGGTGTTACTGCTTTAATTTCATTCATCACATGGATCAATGTTTGCGTAGGACGTTGTTTTCAACAACAGTAATAAACAGAGATGCAAACTGACATGGCTTTTTAGAAGAGATGGGTTGTGCAAAAATATAACACAACATATATATATATATATATATATATATATATATATATATATATACTGCCCTTAGCATAAAGACCAGAAAGGCAACCAGAAAAGACAGTCTTCATGCTAAGCTAAGAAAAACAGCTTTTTAGTCCAGCTACATATAAATTACAAAGAAGTTGGGATACCATTGACTTCTTATCAAATTCTTGGCAAGACAGGAAATAAGCAAATTTCCTAAAATGTTATATTCCTCTAAATCCACTCTGACTTTTGCATAGTTTATTAAATGGTAAACACCGCAAACCACAATTTGAAAACTTAAACTGACATATGCTTCAGGTTGAACAAAAAATGTAGGATAACAGCACATCACCATAATGGGCCTAAGTCCATTGTTTAATTTATAAAAAAAATCCAGTGGAATATCCAGATAATTGTTCTTCACTGATAAGCTCCTAAATGCTGACACAACCTCTGACCCTTTCTATCAAACTTATACTGTAAACTGTGAGGAATATGCAAGATTATTATTTAATTTTTAACATAAAATTTACAACATACAAGATTTTCACTATCATGGCCATAAGAACAATAACAATATTGTGATATCTATTTTTTTTTTTACTAAATAGAAAATGGTCAATTTCATTTTTAACTTTATTGATTGAGTGTTTTGTTTCTTTTGGAAAATGATTTAAACTCATTACAAGTGTGGGGTGGTGGGGGGAGACTCTGTTACCATAGCTGTACAAAAACACAACAAGAGCAATTTCCCTTAATGGATAGTGAAAAGGCAGCCAGATGGTGGTGGAGGAGAAAGACAAAGCGAGAACAGAAAGAAACCAAATGATGAATGAATGAAAAGTGGCAATCAATTATTTACGCTATATAATAATGTGTAATATTAAAATTATCCTAATATTTCATTTTAAAATGTTATGGTTATCATCCATACCGGTATATCCCGATACCCGTATTTCAGTGAACTCACAAACAGCAGGCATCTATCTCTTGTCCACTGATGTGCACTGCACATTGTGTAGAAAAATTTACAGACAATCTTTCCACAGGCTTGTGTGTGAGACGAGCATGACTGCGACAGTCAGGGCTGTTACCAAATATTTATGGGTTGTTTTCCCCTTTTATTGAGAGTGTGCTTTTTTTTTAAATAAAATGAGTACAATATATTTTCATATTCAATGTTACAAGTAATAAAAAACAGAAACAGTATATATATTACACTACAAAATGAACCATAGAACAGGAAAACACATATCTATGTCTCATCTTCAGTAGGTTCAACTGAAGAATAAGATCTTAAATATCCATTATTAACATTATTGCTAAAATTAATATACATGATAAGAAAATAGAATAGCCCCAGTACTTACACATAACAGAAGAAATGTCAGAATGTTACAAACACTTGAAAGACCATGTTTTCCACCTCAGAAAAAGTAGGCATTTTACAGCAGTTGTGGGAGGCTGTGTGGGGCACACACGTCTGCATTATCTGGCTGCAAGGTTGTTAATTAGGTCACTACATGACAGCTTCTGAGCAAGTTCTGTGTTGTGCCGATGACAGCAACACCACTTAGACATTCTTAAGTTTTGAAAAAACTTTGCTCAGCATAGGCACCTGACTGTATTAATAACCACAACACCCTAAAAGCGTGAGCACAGCATTTGGTGAGGTCGGGCTGCAGCTGCACAGCTCAAACTGTTTTGTGTCTGAATGGGCCTTGACTGGGAAAGTTGATGCAAAACATGACTATGATTGCTAATGGTCATAGTGGACTGTTGTGGTGCCCTCCCCAGCATTGGTGCCCTCTGCACAGAGTGTGAGGCGCGTGCCGGTAGTGGTGGTGCTGGCGACAATTTTTACAGAATTTCACCCACTTGTCACTCCGCCTGTCGGATTGCCCTGGCCTCCCTACCTGTCCGCTCACCTCTCTCCTTGTCTGAAAAGACCTTTAATCTCATTTGAATAGGACTCTAACATTGTCTCACATCATGTCCAAATATTATAAGAATATACCTTGAGAAGGAGATTTTCTCTGACTGTTTAAAGTCCCCTTTGTTTGTCGACAGGAGATTAAGGGGGATGGTGGATGGCATGACACCTAGGTGAGACACCTGTTAAGATGCAGACCACTGCAGAGCACTGTACGAGACCAAAAAAGCAAACAACCAAAAAAAGGTTGTTTTTTAGCAGGTCAAAGCTGCATTTCAAGCAGCTTTTAGCCACCAAACCTGTTTGATTTTCAGCTACTTGTTGCTGTGTTTCCTGCGTTGCAATAGTGCCTCCAGAAGCTGACATATTTGTTAGTGCGACATCACCGCATTTCTACACAGGATTGGGCCAAAACATGATCTCTTTCTAAACATAACCAAGTGGTTTTTGTGCTTAAACCCAACATCTTAAACACAGCATTGCTGAGACACGAAGTTCCGATATTTACACTACATAATACCGTGCAAACGTATCTCTGGTTTGTGGAAACATACAATGCAGGCAATTATTTTGGCTATTAGGTTGGGGAGATACAGGGAAACTAAATAAGGGTTATTTTGATACAGATGCCCTTTCTTAGACCTTTTAGTAGAGCTAATTTAAATCCCTTTAAGGGACCATTCCTCTCAAAATCAAAAACACATATTTTTGCTCTTACCTGTGTTGCTATTTATCAATCTCGACTGTGGTGGTGTGATTTACAGAGTGTCGGAGATACCGCCCATGATATCTGCCCTCTCTCTAATGTAGTGGAACTAGATGGCACTTGGCCTGTGGCACTAAAAATGTCAGAAAAATACATTTGAAAAACTCAGCAGCTATGTCTCTTTCGAGAAATCATGACCCAGTTACTCAAAATAATACACAGACTTTGTTGTGAGCAGTTGTATGTAGGCACTATTTTCTCTCTACCGAACCATACCCACCAGTGGCATCATCGCTTTTCATGTACAAGTTTCAGAATACATCAACAGATAGAACAACAGCAGCAGGGACATTTGACATTGCTCCAGTGATCTTTTTTGCATTTCATCTGGTCAAAGATCCAACATTTAACATCTTTAAAAAGAGTGGCTTGCACAGGAATCCCACATTCCTTTATATTTCACTAGTTTTCCAGTCAGTGGACAGTTATGACACAAAGGACATGTACTATCCGAGAGTGGCATAGTGTAACAGTCTGCATTGCATTTTACAATTTTTCCAGTCTGTATCACTCTGCTTTTAGTGTGGTAGCCCAATCACCTGTTTTTAGACATTGTAATGTTTTGGGTGGTCTGAAAACGTTCAAGAAATGGCTTGTCTGCCACACCTTTTCTCAAACTGAGTCATCCAATCCTTCCTCTGCATCACTGAGTCAGAGGAGCAGGGAGCACACACAAATCATTTATACAACTTGAGGTAGCTCTACCGCCACAAAACAGTAAAGCATTTCTATGAATTCTATTATCTCATTTGCCCCACAAAGTGATCATATGTTGCCTCATTCATTAACAAGCCTGAGAGCCTACAGCTATACAAACTGAATATGTGGGCCTATAGTCAGGCCCAGTTGTGCTTTGAGTCATATGCTTGCAAAAGCATGCAGATATACTATTTACAATGAGAATAAAAATAAAATCAATGACTGCAAGGAATTTTTAAGCATAAGCATAATTATTTAATCTAAATGTATTGATAATAAGGTACCATTACTGGAGGTGTCATCACTTCTTAACTGTCAACTGTGGTATGAATATTGTTTGTACATTTTTAGGTGAAAGTTCACAAGCACAACTAGATTTACTTCAAAGTGGAAAGAGGCAGGATTTTTTTGTACTCAGATGCTGTGCTCATAAATGCCTTCAAAGCCACATTTGAACAAAACAGTACTAGCTGTACCAAATCCCCCAATAAAATGAACATAATCCAAACTACACATGCAAAATATTGCACATACATTTCACATAACAGATATTGCACACACCTCATTGTTAAAGCATCATGGAGCTATTGTACAATCCCTGCAGCCTTAAGCAGCATTGTTTGAAAGCTCGGTAAAGGTAGGAACAAATACGTTTTTAAAACAGTTGAGTTTACGGTGGGAAACTTTGTGTTTGAGCTCTTTGTCAGGTTGCTTGGAGATGTACTGTTATGGGTGATTGCTGTAGATTGGTCCCCTATAAGCCTTGCTTTCACTTTGTAATTCTGTCTGTCATCGGATATGATCTTTAGAGGTAATTCCATCTAAATTTCAGCACAAAGGAAATGCGTTAACCCTTGCGCAGCCAAAACAGGAAGAGAATAGCGCTTTTATTTTCCACATTAGCTAATCCCAGTTTACCAAAGAGTATCAGTGTCAATTCTTTGCAGTTACTATCTGCAGTAACTTAATTGGTGGACTGTGAAATTACCAAAGTAACTGTGGAAACTGTGGTGTTTGCTAGGCTCTGAGGAAAACTGCCCTTGTGCCCTTTTGGATTTTGCAGAAATGCAAAAAAGTCTAGTAGACATCCACAGACTTGTACCAATATTTTCTATGTTTATACTTTTTCTAATTCACTGATTGTGTACACAGATGTTTGTGCATTCATGAGAAAACCACTTTTAAGTATTACTGTTCAGTAATACCAAACAAAGTAGACCTATCACATTATGTCAAATGCCCAGCAGTTTTTTTTCCGACTTCATATACATTACTTCGTGATTGATGCCTGCAGAAGCAACAGACCATGGCTCACTCTCTGATTGCCTGTTTACAGGGCTCTGACACTTTTATAGCCCTCCTAATACCATTACAAAGTATTACTTCAACAGCGGGGCTCTCGCCTTTCCTGTAGGATTAGATACAAAGGGCCGTTTGCTGTGATCACTTGAGGCAGCACAGTTGTGAAAATGAGGTTTTGTTGTGGCTGCATGAGGACCTTTAGATGTTTTAACTTCCAGATATCATTTAACTTAAAAATGTGCTATCATTTTTTTGCAGCTTATAAGTACATCAGAGTTGAGATGTCAAAATATGTACAATAAAGTAAAAAAGTATTTATAAAAGTATTTAGGAACCCCTATTGCCCTCACTGTATAGGGGTTATGAAAATGTTGATATTGTAGCAAAACAACCAAAGGAAAAACAAACACAATTAATCATAAATGGTAAAAACCTGAATGGTCATGGGTTGGAAGATTTGCTCTCAGCATGCAAAGTTCAGGCTGATATTTCCTGGCAGTAGGATAGTGTAATCAATTGAACATCAATAATATGCCTTAATAGGGCTGCATCTAATTTGTTATATTTACTAATCTGCGGATAATTTTCTTGATTAATTTCTAAAAAATAAAAAATCTATAAAGTGCCTGAGAGCCTAAGGTGACATCTTCAACACGAAATATTTCACTGCTGCAAAGATAGTCTTGTCATAGAACTGGGCTGTCTATGTGGAAGAAAGATGCAAATACTTTGAAACTGGTGAGAAAAAAAGGCTTTGGTATTTGCACTTGCTCAAGAGGTAGAAAACCTGCAACTACCAGAATGCACTGCGCCAGAGCAGACCAATAATCTCTTGCGGTGGTGGGTGACATAATGCAAGCTTGGACGTTTTTTCCTCAGGACACAGTATGGCGGTCAGTCAGTAACAAACAGTCTGGAATAAAAGTTCAACTGTGAGCTAAAATAGGTTTTTCTGAAAACATTTAAGGCGTGAAATATGCAAAGCAGTAACAGAATATTGATTTATATTTTGTCAGCACTGCTTAGTTTTACCATGTTATCTCAGTATTTACAATAAAGGAAACAGTGTGGTACCCACTTCTTGTTCACAAATTCTCATATTACAGCCAAAAATATGTTTCTATGTTTCAGGTAAGGAAAAGGGCAATACAGTTACAAAATCTTGGTTTTATATTTGATCAAATTTTGGTCTGTGTTTTAGGGGGTGATCTCTCTCTCCATCCACTTACATACTCTCTGCATCCATGGTGGCTGCTTGTGGAAGTACAATCTGTATTTTGAGCAACAGCCTCAGAGCTATCGAAAATCCGCTAGATGAGTTGTTTGATGGGTGCTGATAAGATGGAGGGAAGTTTACTTCAGTACATTAACACATACTACCCACAAACTGGTTGAAAATCTGTCAAGTATCCCAAGAAAAGTAGCAAATGCTCACATTTGAGAAATTGGAACCAAATATTTAGCATTTTCCCTTGAAAATGACTCAAATTGTTAATGGTTAATTGAAATACCAAGACTAATATATTAATGGATTATTCATGACGCCATTGCAAAGTTGATCTTAAAGAGTCTCTCGTAAAATCCTATAGTGTGGAGGAAAAGGTTGAGATTAAAGAATGATCTTCTCTGGATGTAATGCTTGATTAGTTTTATGGGACAGATGTTGTAACCAAAGTGGAGCAAAGGTTTTTGGGGGCCTCTAGCTGAAGCAAATAAATGAGAGCGCAACTGCTGGCAGCACACAGAGATGAAATGAAATATATGACAGAGGTAGCGGTTTGGAAAACACTTATATGAAAAGCTGACAATCTCTTCTTTTTTGTGAATAATCTTAGTGGTGATCCAGGCTTACTGACCAGAAAAACTGGAAAATGTAGACTGTTGCCACATACAGCATATACATTTATTACTGAGAATGCTCTTAAATCATTTTTTGTACTTGTATGTGCAGGGTTTGAGCATCACCCAGACTGGAGAGTTGCTGGCTGTTTCTTTTTACCATTTCTCCCTTGTGCCTTTTAAACTGATGCACTGACAAAAAGAGTACAGAAACATGTTTAAAATCTAAATGAAGTCCAATTTAAATCAATGTTGACAGTCTTAAGCCAAGTTACATCATACACGTAACAAAAAAATTCAGACGGTCGTCTCCAAAATCTTAAACACGCACACACTAGATTTGAAAATATTTGTGCCTCACACACTACAGGATATTACTAACATTATCATACCACAGGGAGCTTGTATGCACCACCTCACGGAGAAGCAGATGCAGAAAAAAACAGAGACTGACATGGTGTGACAGCTTGCTATAATGTTAATAATGATTTGCAATGGGATAAAACAAAAGCAGAAGGCTAAACTAATCTAGGTAGTTAAATGGTTGGGGAGACATAGTCAACAAAGGGTGTCTATTTTTCAGTAAGAACTGTAGGTGAGATTTTAACTCTGTCAATGGTAGTATGCTAGTTGAGGTTAGCCTCAAGGGCTATAATATAAGCTGTAGCTTGGCAACACTTTCACCTGTTCCTAACTGCAAACATCTAGATTTTAAATTGTTAATATCAAGCATGTTAGAAATGATTGGGGTGGCCCTGATTAGCCTGCAAGCTATTGGGGAGGTTTAAGACTTGATTTGCAAACCTCTCACATTACCGTATAATCTGGGCCAAACATTGATACCAAGCAAGGTCCCAGACTGTGTTTCTCCTCAGATTGTAGGTAGAGGTGAATCTGTGATCAATCAGCCCAAAACTCCTGTTATCTGAGCCCAGTTTAAGACTACAGCCTTCAGTTCGAGACCACAGCTATGCTCACTGCTCTGTGAGGCTCTCTGTAACGCTCACAGGCTGACGCTAAATTATATTTATATAGCCTAATATGTTCATTAACATGTACAATTTCTACAAGGTTCACTTTAGTTCAGAATATTAAAAGACATTTGCTAAACACAAAGGCATTAGGATTCATCCTCCAGGCACCATTGATATCTTTACCAAATTTAATGGCAGTCCATACAGTGCCTGTGGAGACATTTCAGTCTGAACTAAAGTGGTGCTGTCCATAAAGGCACACCAACAATGTGGCTAAAAGAAGTAGAAGTCGGTTGCTAAGACAACACTTCTTTAGCTTCCCCACAGTAAAAGTGTTCCAGTCTACGTTATCAATAGCTTGACACAGCAAGGGGTGTTACTGCAGTTCTGATGGCACAGCAAAAGGAGAATCAGAAAACAGCAAAGTTCTTAGACAAATGACAGAACAAAAACCCAGGATTGAAACAAATATAATCACGTAAACTTAAGCACAAAACTACTACAAGCCAAATTATGGGTGGAGAAAGCATTGATTCTTAGATGCATCACAATTATCTCCCCAAAAAAGATTGTCTTGATGCAGAAAAGTCAGTTATTGGAAAATTAAACCTAGTTCTTGACATAATTAGCATTATACTGGGCGTAACGGACACAAACATGCATGTTGTGTTTACGTTTTGCTATTAGTGTATTGATAAAAGATGATGGAAGTAAATTTATCTGTTTATTTTAATTATGGATCGTTACAAGTTGCTATGTTTTAAAAATAGCAAGTAGTCACACTGTGAAAATATGACAAACAGAGATAAAAATTTTTGATGCACCAATAATTGTTTTATAATTGCATCTTAGCCCCTGTGAATTGGAATTGAATCATGAGGTGTGTAGAGATACCCACCCCTAAGCCAAATGTAGCAAGCCTTTTAAAATGTTGAGTCAGTCATTTTGCTGTTGCAGGCAGGCACATTCGGGGTACAGTTCTGTGTAGCAGAAACATAATATTGTTGGGTCAGAGAGGTTCTCCCCTGCTGTTGGAGCACAATGGAAATACCCATGAGCATGCCACACCATGGTGTTATACATACAGAGCTATACTGAATGAGAGAAAATGAAGAGAGTCCCATTCCACCAGATTTAGACACTGCAGATTTACTGTCCTCTATTTGGTATTTTTGGCATAAAGCAATTTGCAGGTTTGTAACCATGACCTATATGTACTGTACTGCATGCAAGTTAGTTACTGTATATTAGGTTACATGATGATGTTGGTATTGAAATCCTTAAGTATGATTTATTTAGTGGGTTTAAGTACAGAGAGCCGAAGTCATGGGACCTTACTTCCGGGAAATTATATACGGTAGTTAGTGGTGGCAGACAATGGGCCTCACGCAGCAACATTCTCATAAATTTCTTATATTTTCTCTTACTTTTCTGGTAAGGGAAATTTGCTCTTACCCAGGTGTGTTCAATGATGAATCCCACATGATCTTAAGTCACCTATTAGCATAAGCAACGCACCCTAAACACTATATAAGGGCAGGTTTTGTGCCGTGTGCAAAGACTCTGACACATGGCCAAGACTGGAAACATGACACCAAAAAAAGGCTCTAAGGAGAAAGAACTTCAGCAGGAATGAAACTGATGTACTGTTAAATAAACTTAAAGTAAATGTAATTTCAGGAAGATGCATTTAAGTATTAAAAGCAAAATGGTTTAAATAGATTTAATACATCAAAATGATTGAAACTGTTAAAAGAAAAAGCAGCAATTCCTCATACATACAGTATGTATGAGATCTGGAACCATGAAATGTTTTGGGGGTTTTTTGCATGAAAAATTACTTACACAAAAGAAATAGTTGATATAGTTGTTTCAGCTGCACTTATACACACACATATATATATATATATATATATATATATATATATATATATATATATATATATATATATATATATATATATATATATATATATATATATATATATATATATATATATATATATATATATATATTTGTTGTTATTATTATTAATTTTTTTCATATTTTTGGTTTGTGTGAAAACAATCTTAATTTGTAAAGTAATTATCTAATACTAGTAGTTGAGTAAAAAGTACAGTATTTCTTTCTGAAGTGTAATGGAGTAGAAGTGGAAAGTGGCTCAAGATTAAGATAATTAAGAAACGTAAAAGTAACCTCAGATTTGTACTTAAGCACTGTACTTAGTTACATTCCCACACTGGTCAGCAGAGGGACACACAGCAACTGAAATTACAGTCACTGGGATCAATAGACTGAGTTTAGTAGTATCACTTTACCCCTGAAATGTAATAATGCAGTCATTGTAACTCCTCTAAAACCTCATCTAAATTTGATTAAATGATGTTACTGCATTTTTTCAAATGGTCCTCAAAGATAAAACCTATTTTTTCCTTGTTTGACAACAATTGGTGAACTGTGAAAACAAGAAGTTTTTCTCTTATCTTGGTACAAGTGTTCCTGACCACTCTCGCTTACCTAAGGGAAAGGCAAAAATAAGACCGCATCAGTGAATCCAAAAAATCGATGGGCGATAAAATAATAACAAATCCTGGATGCGAGCAAACATAAGAGAACATTTGCTCGTGTAGTTTCTTGTATGAGGCCCATTATTTCTTTGACCACGTTTAAATTGTGTCATGAATTACGCATATAATGTGTGTGAGTTTAAAAAGATTAACTTTGGAAGTCAAGAAAGTTGCAGTTTGTTGTAAAAGTATAAGAGTGAAAGTATGTAATTACAAACAGTACATAAGTTGTGTGGGTGACATAACTTTCTCTCTCTGAGGTAACAATGCCTATGTGTTTCCATTTGTGTGTGTAACATAGCTTAGTTACCTAGCTTGCTATCTAGTTGCTGTAGGTGATGTATATTATGTGAGCCAAGAATTGTAGTTTACTGAGAGGGTGCACACAAAATAAATAGTACTAGGACAAAATTACAAGAAAACTGCAATTTTTCTTCACTTCAAAAAATGTATTTTAAATTGACAAACATCATGTGTAATTCATGGCTCTAATTAAACTAAACCACATTTTTTTGTCCTTTGAGCTTCCGTTTTCCAAAATAAGGTCCCATGGGGGACACTGGGAAGGAGAGAATCTTCCTCTCTTTAATGCTTCAGTTATTTAAGTTGCCCCTCTTTTTTTTGCATTATCGCTGGTGGTGTCTGTAAAAACAAACCAACCCAATATCCTGAGTTTCACATGGGGCCCATGTCTTCATGTTTTTACTTTCAGCAGTGACTGTTAGAAACAAATCTAGTAATTAGTGTAGTCTCCTTAAACATTTTCTTTATTTTGTTTCTCAGCTGCAGCTGTGATTGCTGAGGGCCCAGGCCAGAAACGGCAGCTGGAACTTCATGTGTTTGAACAGCCCTCACATATTCTACATATCTACGACCAATACTCAACAGGTAAAAGCATCTGCTTGTTTTTAAGCACAGTCATCAACCTTTAATTTACATATTTGGTTTATATTTATTTATTTTTTTAATCCAATGCCAGTACTTCAGATGAATGCAGATATCAACAACAATTTTGATATATTGATTTTTTTTTCTCCTTTTATGAGCTGAATCACAGTCATCCTGCTTGTAGTATAACTAAATAGAAAGTCTCAGTAAAAGAAAATAGTCAGAAAAGTCACTCAGTGTGGATTATTAGCCAGGTATTTTTCTTGTTTATGTCTCTTGATGGGTGTTATTTAGATGATCACATGTTCAACATCTGTCATGTTGATTTTCTTTATTCGGGGTACTGACTCTAGAGTTTTCTACACTCACTGTCAATATGAGACTGACTACAAGCATTAACCAGTGACTTTGAACATTTAAGGGAGTTTTTTCCTACTATGATATAAATGTGCAGGTATAAAGCCAGTGCCTTGAATTCAGAAACAGTTTCTTAGAGGAAGTCTAATTTTAGAGTCTTTAGCAGAAGTATGTTTAAGTTTTCTTTTTCTAAAAACTGCTACTAATTAAATCTCCCCCTCAAACTCACAGCCCGAGAACATTAGCGGTGAAGAAGGCGGACTACCAATCTTGTTTTCACGCCTGCATCTATTAGAGATGAACCAAAAGCATCGAAGTAAGGATTAAGAGGTAGGTGATGAGGGGGAGAAAAAACAGTTGGGATTTATTTGCCTTCCAGCTATAAAATGGATGTAAAACCTGCTGTAGCCACTTGGAAGTTGTTGTCAGCGAAGCTGACTCAGCTGAACTCAGAGTACCTTAAAGTTTGATGTAAATTGTTTAGTGAAATGGAACTTTCATAAACTAGAGGTACATTTTTTTTCCATATACTGATTTAATATGATTAAAATAACAAGAGAGAGACCATAAATGAACTTGATAAAAGTGAGTCATTATAGCAGAAAAATCTACAGATATAGAAAAGAAGAGTATTATACTAAATAGTGGAGCAATTATGTGTGGGGGGTGGGGGTGGGGGGGGACTATCTGAGCTCCAGCACACATCTAGCAAAATCATAATAATGAAAAGCAGGACGTATAAATTATGTGTAAAGTAAGAGCAGTGTCGTATGATCAGACACATTTGTAAAGCAGAGACAGATGCTCATTCGACTCAGCTATGTGAGCACCAAAAAATCAACATTCAAAAAAATGTATGAAAAAAATAATACTGAATATTTATTTTGAAAATACGTAAATGTAGGATATTGCCTTTCTTCATTGTACTCACAGTATGATAAAGAAAACACCTTTTTTGCATATGTAGAGATTGTATTTGTTTGGATTGCTGGATATGCAGAGGGCAGTGCATACTTTATTTACAGAGAGCACAGGTTTGCAAATGTACATTTTACACATGAGCAGTATTTAACGTGCAGTGAAGGCTGGGGAAGGGACTGAAAGATACTGTATATTGTAGTTGTGTTAAAATTGAGGTACAGAAAAAAATTGTGATGGTGGGCCAAAAATTGCCTGTTGTTTCAAGAATTAATTGTTTGGTTCTAAGATGTGAGAACTTGTGATTTGGACTGCTTGACTCTAGAAAATTGCACATATGCAAAGGGACTCAAAACTGCGCTAATGTCCACAAAAAATGTGACTTATTATTAAAAATCCTCCATCTGGAGTTTTCCTCTCATGCCATCAATCATGTGGAAAGACTCTTAGACTTTTTCCAAATGGTAGATTTGGTAGTTTTGGAAAAGCTCCTCTTTTGTGGTTATTATACCCACACACAGTATGGGAGCATGTTGTAAAAACGACATTTTCCACGCTCAGTTGACTGAGTGGGCAGACAGATTTTGTTTGTGTTTATTTATGCCCAGAGTATCCATCACTCTCCCTCAAACTGCTCCGAGGCAAGCCAGTGTGTCTACGTGCGGGCGTAGCTCTATGTGAAATAGATGGGTGTGAGAGTCGAAGTGGATCTCATAGTATTTCTAAATAGTAACAAGTGTTTTCACAGTTTGCTGTATTTAATGTTTGTGCAACACAGTATGAGATGGAGACATTCATCTGTGATATCCCTATATTATTTATTCCACCACACTGTGCATCCAACAGTCGATTATTTGATGGTGATTATTCTGTATTTTAGTAAGACTAGTTCTTATTGTAATGCACTATGTGATTAATACATAGGTCTTTGGGTAAAGTAGTTTTTTTTTTTTGTTATAGCAACCAACAGATGTTTCCCAGAACACTTGACCTACATTCACAATTTTATTTATTTATTTTTTTTAAACTAAATTTGTTCATATACAGTTCATTTGTAGGTTTTCAGCTGCAGAAACAAGAAACAATACAAATATTGTTTTCTTGTGTGATACTGTAATAGTTGCTCCATTGAAACAGCTTTAAACTCATATGAAAACACTTTAGAAGTCAGTTGCAACATTTCATCCTAACTGATGATGGTGCAGATAATATAGATGGTCAATGTGCAGGCACATAGAAGTCACAGTTTTTCAGAGGCATTGCACTGCAGCATGTCATGTCTGAAAAACGATATATTTTTTAACAGTTCTTAATTTTTTAAGCATTTGTTTAACTGTCCTGGGTTGTTCCATTACCGTTCCTTATTACACTTCTAAGATGATGCATAATCAAAGAAAGCAGATGTTAGATCTGCACCACAAATTGGCAGTTTTGTCCTTTTGAAGAAATAACAAAATGAATGAAATGTGCACACTACTGAACTGAATCCTGGGTAATATTGCATTACCAGTAGATGTAAAAATAAAGACAAAGCAGGGTAATGCTTACTTTAATGAGAAACATGCTCCGAGATGACATTACTTTACATTTGACATTACATTATAGTGTATTTTACATCACATTTTTATGAATCAAAAAGAAATAATAAAATGAGAAGATAAAACATAATGATTGTTATTAGTGTTTACTATAGCTACCTAAACTACTAAATGATGATAATGGATTTATAAAATTCAAATTATGCAGTAAACAGAATTGCATTTATGGAAAAAAGCTGTCTTGTGTTTTTGCCTGTCTTGTCAGTGTTTGACATCTGGTAAAAACTCACCACAAAAAAAAAAAAGATAAAACTTTAAAAATACAGAAGGGATGCTCAGTCATGGTTGCAACAAAGAGGTTCTTCATGTGCAAGTTGATTTTTGACTCGGTGTTTACAAATTAATGTTTCTAAATTTTATTTCAGGTGTATATAATATATAGTTTTAACATCACTGCAGTAAAAATAACTGTCTTACTGTGGCAGTTCATAATTGATTTAAAACGGTGATGCTCATTTAGCAGCCTGCAGGTCACATCTGGCTCCTGCTTAAAACTACACACCAGATCAATTTCTCAGTTTTAGGAGCCAGTGCCTCACAGTCGATTCAATCTGTAGTTTTAGAAATGTCGTTTAATTGCACTTTACACGGTAAGGTTGGATGGCTAAACATTGAAAAGCTTGTAATATACTGTACACCTCTACCAGCACTCGGAACTGACTTCCCCAGATTCTTGGCCAAGTTCAGCTAAGCTAAATGGTTTTTTTGTGTTTACTCTGACCTTAAGCAAGGTCATGAACAAATATTTCTACTTGGGGATATTTCCAGGATTCCACAACAGTCAAAGTGGGCTATAGAGAGGCATTTACACCAGGGAGGTGATCTGTGGACCACCAGTACTCAGTGTAAAATTTTATATAATTTATCAGATCATTTATCTACTTCCTTGCTTAAGGTTCTTTATTTACTCTTCGTTAACAAAGTATGACTGTGTTCACACTGTCAATCGAATGTTTAAATGCGAAGTACTTTGATTAAAATCCTGAGTAGAAATTACATTCTGTCAAATTTTGCAGCTGCTCTTAGATATTTTGTTTACTGCTGAAATGCTAAAATATGAAAAATTTGATTTGATAATGCACACAGCCATTTAGCGGTTGTTGCTTCTACATTGCACAAAGAACTGCAAAAATTTAAGAAGGCTGTGAGTCATGAAACATTGTCTGCAGGGATGTAGAAAGAAAAAGTTGCTAATATTAAAAATTTTAACATTTCATTTCTAGAAAAGATTTTTCACCTCTTAGTGACAGTTAACATTGCTATCATTCGTTAATTAATAATGGCAGCACTTTTCCAGGAAAATGGTATGTAATTTTGTATGAATATATTACGGAGATTTAATGATGAATATGAATCTTTCATGTGTTTTTGTTGTTGTTGTTGTTGTTGTTGTTGTTGTTTTGGGATTATGCTACTAGATATCATTTTTTCAAACCTTAGTTTTTTTTTTCACATTCTCTCTCATTAACCAGATTCTATACTTTACTTTGCATTAGAAAAGGATTATTGTTGTTTTGTTGTTGTCTGCATTATCAGTCAACAGGTTAAACCCAGTCAGAATGGCCTGATGCTGCACATTAATTTGCTCTCTGTATCTTAGTCTCGAAATTATTGCCATATAACTACATGTAAAACCCTCTCACGCATTTAATATCTTACCGATGCGGATTATTTTACAGCCTCTTCAATCGTTAATTGTGCAATTAAATAGAAAATTAATTAAAGCTTTGAAGCACCGATGCACTTTTCCGTAGATACAGTAGCACAGTTCAGGTTCCGAAGTTTTGGAGATTTGTTGGCTTCTCCATAAAATCCCACGCAGGAAGAAAAAGTGAGAGAATGTGGTTTTTCATCGCCCTATTACTCGTCTGAATATGTTAATAAAAGTGCTGGTTTGTATTTAAGTGTTCTTTATAGAATAACCTCCCCCAAAAAAACATGCAGTTTTTTTTTAATCGACACGTTAAACAAAAGATGTACGCAAGAGGAGCAGATAACATTTTTTAAAATCTAATATGGGAGTTTTGATTTTTTTTAAAATTTTTATTCATAACATTTACGCTGCAAATAACTGTTTGACTTTTTGCAATAATGCACGCCCTTTATAATGAGTTCAGATTCATATGAATTATAATAGGCTAATGAATGAAAAATAATAATTGAAAGGGTAGCACATACTGGAGTTCTAAGGCAGTTTCAAATCATTGTCTGTCGGTGAACAATACATGATAAAAATACATGTTCGGCAGGTCTGCAAGACTAACACTTAAAAAATAATTTTTTGAAATATCAAATAAATTCGAATCGGATTTGAAAACTGATGCTTTGTCACTTTAAGTCTGCCCGAATTTATTGAGTCGCAAAGTCCAGACACATTTTCTGATGTCATGCAGATTCAAAACAACAGAAAGAGATGAGATATGCATCTTACCGCGGTGTTGGTAAAGAGCATTATCTAGAGCCGACTGCTTTAACATGCTATTATTTACACATAACAGTGAAGCATGTCCATGATGAGTAAATGAATGCTTGATCATTTGTCAGTAACTGAAATCTAGTCTGTTGAGGTGCATAAGATGATTCGCAGTTTTTGTTTAGTTTCTATTGGTCTCAGTTTGACTGGGGGTCTTTTTTTCACCACTCGGATCGGATTTGGACCCCGCTTATGTAAACGGCTACTGTTTTTGGTTTACGAGCGAGGTGAGAGAGGTGAGGGGTGTCCTCTCCTGAGCACACCCAGCTCTGTCTGAGCACAGCGACTTTGAACTTGAACTTGCTCATCTTCATAATGCCTGTAGTACACTGGTACAAGTGAACCTGCACTCCCGTTAGTCCGTGTATGGCTGGCCTGTCAATCCATCTCCGTCCATTTACGCAATGCGCAAAAAGAAATCCAGAGCAACCAACTGTGATTCACCAGACAGCAGGCGACAGTATGGATTTCACCATAATTCCACTTTGGCCACCCTGTCTTTAATTTTACTCAGGCTTTGGTTACTTTGCCTTCCACTTTGTTTTTGTGGTGCAGGAAACGTGACCTGGAGGAAGTTTTAAAAGAGACATCTGGGTTATTATATATATGGGCGAGCTGTTTGCTTTTGAACAATTAAATGTTTTAAGTCAAAAACTCTTCAGTCTTCAGAACATGCTTATCCTCTGTCAAATGTCCAATTTATGCGCAAACGAGTGATCTGTCTTGGACCTTTAGACTTTGAGCAGTGGGTCTTTTAACCTTACACATACAAGAAACGATTATTTACACACATATGTGTGTATGAAAATGTTTTTCTTTTCACGAGGAGTCTGTGAAAGTTTGTGTATTAATAGAATTCCCTACTTTTGCTTTCCTGGCTCTTATAACAAACACCTCATGAAATGTTTCATATTTAATATTAAGCACATGTTCTTTGCTATACCTAAGTTCACCTAAACACATTCCTATGGTGAAAAACCAGCCGTCTTCACGCGATGTTATCTGAGGACAGCAGTTGGCAAATGTTTGCTCATGCACGAATGCAAATATTATAGTTTAATTGCTTAATATTTCCTTGAGCACGTGAGATGTATACGCTGAAGGGTGTGGACCAGTAGTTGCGTAACATAAGGGCACTGAGACACATCACATTGCACACAGAAAATACTTCTGACGTTATCTCAAGCTGTTTATTATCGCGTGTATTAATCATCCAGTTTCATTTAGGATTAGACCCACAGTATCAACTTAACCGCGCCTGTGTAGCATTAGTGTATATTAGCCATCTCCAAACTTTACCACAAACTCACTTATACAAAGCGGAAAAAAACGCACTGACCGATGATAATGTCAAATCAAATTGACTGAATTAAGATCCACTTTAAGTGGTTTCGCCGTCAGTTTTTTTTAAAAAAAATGAGAAGTAAAATCCCCTTTGCCGCATCATTTTTTTAAAAACTCACGTGTAAATACCTTACTGTTATGGCTCAGATATAGCATTATCCATGTGCTTCAACTCGATTAAGATTACTTCTTATAAAATACGTAAATAATCAGTTTAATCCTAATATGGCTGCTTTGTAAAATGCTTAAAGCATTTTTGTGCTGAATATGTTTGTAGCAGCGTGGCCTAAATGCTACCCTCTGCAGCTGGCTGCGTCCTGGAGGCTTCACACATAAGCTTTCCATAAACAACTTGGATCAATATGAGGTGCCTTTTACTTTTGCCTCGTTGGTATGATTCAGAGTATGGCTTCCTGTGCACCATCTCACTTTAAGATTTCCTCACATCAAAACGAGTTGACCAACAACAAGCAGGTGCAGACATCATTTCTCAGTCCGCAGCTCTTCCAAACCAACAGCCCTTGTTAACTTTAGCCTCTTCAGACAGTCACTGCAAACGGGATGAGGAGTTTGTTATACTTAAAATCGCTTTCTGTAAATTTCTTGGATTTTTATTTGGTGTCTTCAAGCAAAGTGGGCTTCACAGCATGGACTATGTAAATAAACCATTTACCTACATACCAAAGTTGGCTTAACGTTTTATATTCTGTACAACAGCATATATTATACATGTACTGGTAATGTTAGTGTAAATAAAGTGATATAGCATATATTATAGTTCATTTCACAAGTTTAGTCTCACCATAAAAGTCGAAATGTCGCCTACTCCATAGAAAGTATATAATAAATTGTAAAGACCATTAATGTAGCCCACATTCAAGAATAAATTGATAATTTAAAAGGAAATTGTGCATTTCATAACTTATCAAACTGATTTGCGGAACAAAATGTTGTCATTTCTGTTTTAATGACCACAGAGAAAGAAACATATATGATCGAAAAAAAATCTGCAGTGCTTGAACTGCATGTAAGTTCGTTCATGTTTTGTCTTAATCGCCTCTTCGGTAAAAATAAAAACGGAAGAGTTTGCCCTTTTTATATATGCAGATTATTGTTTACGTTCCAGAATAGTTTTTATTTAACAGTATTAGTTAAAGAGTTTCTCAGTAAACGTTACAGCTGCGTGTTAAGCTCACAAACATTCAGAGCGCGTGTCCTCAGCATTTTGACACATTTTCTATTAGTCAACGTTTTGAAAGCCGCATGGTGTTACAGGCTGGCATGCACATTAAGTGGCGAGGAAATATTGCCCAATAAGGCAAACCTCGAGATTTAGGAAGACACCCTTGAAGAAAATTATTTTGATACAGATTTCCATTTCCAGGGGACTTAGTTTCCTCCTGGCACTGCAGCACAGTTTGCCTAAAGCTGCCTATTGAAAATGAGGCAATCTTTAAAAAACATCATATTGCCTAAATGGCCCGGTTTAATCAATTGTTAGTAATTTTATAATCACAATTTAAATCTATACATTAAGCCTAAAAGAACTCGCAGTTTTCAAAACTATTTCTAGAAATAAATCGTCATCAGCTGTATAGTTCAACAAAGATTATTTTGGAGAGCACACCAAAGCATAAAACATTTTAAAAAATGAGCTTGTGCCTATGTTGGTGCTTTGGGCTTGCCTGCATCAAGTCTGAAATATGCTCTGAAAGTTTAAAGCGCTTTATTCCGTGAGAGAAGTGAGATGATTAATGATGAACGTGTGTGTCTTTTGTTTTGCTGTCTGGGATGGAGTGACCGCCTCTCTTAACTTGAACTTGGACTTCCGACGAGACGCGTCAAACTGTGGATTTATTTTGTCTGCTTTCTCACCGGCTTTCCAGCCAGACCGCTGCAGGGAAATTAAGCTGCAGCACTAACTGTAGACGGCGATATATACTAAATTATTGACCACATCAAACAAAAACAAAAAAGAATTTGTTTATAAATCATATTAAGATTTAAGACAGGACAGGACAGGCTCAGTCCTACAATATTTTTGAGACATGACTTGATAATTGTCGGTATGATATTATTAACATTAAATCTATCCTAAAAGAAGCACCTTTGGTCGAAATGTTAAATTAAATGTTTATCTTCCCAAACCACTCTCCTCTGGTATTTGTGCATAACAGATGCGTATTATCTCATGGCGCCGCGCATTTACAACTTTGTCCATATTAGGATACAAAAAAACACTTTATTGTCTAAAGTTGTAGACTGTTATTGTAAAAATGTAGGAAAGTAAGAAAATGTAATTACCAGCGTTTGAAAACGTCCAGATGTTTGTATCTATTTATGTAATCATGCTTATGTTGCCTGTTTTCTAAATTGTATGTCATTCTGCAAATTTCTGTGGCTTAAATGCTCGCCAGTACACCGTTTTTGTTTTTCATACTAATGTAATTGCAGTTGACGCTTTTGTCGACATTATGAAAGTATTCTGTGTTGCATAAATGACGCGCAAAGATACCTTCCTCTCTAATTTGGTAGCCTAAACACTGCAGTCGGCGTCAACTAATGTACCACTGACGTTTTAGTAACAATATGATAAGTACATTGAATACAAAGGATGTAAAGCCCGTGTTGTATTTTGTAAATCCACTTTGGCCAGACTGTAGCGGTGGTCTGCCAGCCTGCCCTCTGTCCTCTGGGCGCGGCTCCGCCTGGCCTGCTTTATTTTGCGGTTAAACCACAGCCATCTCCATCCTACTTTACCTGCTCTGGATGAGGTTAAACGAGTCAGATCGGATGTAAATCAGGCTTAAATTGTGGCGTACATAGATTTTTTTCATGCGTGGTTTAGCAAAAGCCGACAACAACTAGACAAACATTTATATTATCAGTGGCAAATAAATAGATGGATTTACCTCGTGGTGATTAAAACCATCCACCAACATGAACGGAAATCTACTGGGTTTCAGAAAAGCACTAATATCTGATTTTAAAGCCTCTTCTCTGATAGATGTGCTGCAATGTACATCTGTCAACGTCTTTAAGATTAAGACGAGTCTGTGTCACATATAAGAAGGTGTTGGTGGGTAAAGTGAGTGTAAGGGGGGGGCTGCACCCCCCCCAAACCTCTATATGGCCTAAACTCGACACTTTTTCTTCACTGTACGTCGTTTCACGAGTACTTAAGCTAATTTCAGTTTGCTTTGCAAACATGGCTTCCTCCCAGTGACACAAATTTATACAGTTGTTGCAATAGATGTATGTTTTTATAAACTTAAAGGATCCGCAGCTAATGTCTGATAGAAGTCATGTTGCATGCTAGTTTCAGACCTGCATTTTAAAATGTGCAGCAAGATCCTGTGAGAAATGCGACTAGGAATGTGTGAATCTTGGTGCGAGCTGAAATGGAAACAAAATACTCCATAGCAATCTATTTACGCATGTTAACGGTTGCTTTTAAACGTTTCTCTCTTGTATCCATTTCATTCGGTTTGTCACGCACCAACTCTGTTCTGCCCCAGTTATGTATTTTAGTTTAGCATTTTCTTGACAGAATCACGGCCCTTTCTGCGCCCTGGCAGTTGGCACAGAAGTCCAGTGGTCTTGGCTTATGCGATTATGAACATTTTTGATCGTAAATTAAAACCAGCCTGAACGGGAAAACACCAGATTGAGATGCTGTTTTAGTTTTGTTGGAATGTTTTCATGACAGTGGACTGCTCTGCTCTCCTGCCTCCTGAACAACAGCCCGATCTCTCTCTCTCTCTCTCTCTCTCTCTCTCTCTCTCTCTCTCTCTCTCTCTCTCTCACACACACACACACACACACACACACAGAGGACATGCAAAGCGGCAACATGTATGAGTTACTGAAAGTAAGAAAGCATTCACTATTTTGCAGAGGCAAATGTTGCATTAAGGCAGAGCATAATGCAGAATACATGTGATGCACCAGACCAGGCGCTCGTGAGTCACACGCGCAACTTCCAAATGAGTTCCAGTCTTGATTTACTATGAGATTTATGCACTACAGTCAGATTTTGCCCATTCAATTAGTAAAGACATTTAATAGGTCTAAAGTTAATCCCACTGAGTTTGACATGTTCATTTACTAAAATCTCCGAGTTCTCATTTGGAAAATGCACCACGACTATTGGCCTTAATGTTATTATAGTGTGCGAATCTGTTGGGTTATTTTGGGTTGAGGTAGTCCACTTTTAAGTGAATTTACCACTTGCTTTACTTTGATTACAAAAATGTTTTTTATCTTAGAGCTAAGCCTGAAGCTGGCTGGAAACTCGTAAACATAAACGCAACCTGATTTTCAGCATGCATGGCGCAGACTCTACCTGCAAGCTGTCAACACATTCTTGGATCGCTACATCACCTCTTCAAAGACTTTTTATGCTCAAGGATTTGCAACATTTTCAAGACCGGTGAGATAATGTTTCACAAGTAATTGTACTGCTTTTTACTGACGTTATCTCGTCGTCTAACCTTTTGATACATGCGTGAAAGAGACTCGGAGTCATTTTGATGGAGGGACTGCACTGCAGACATGTGGCATCCCCCCCAATCAAGGTAAAGGAAACTGAAATAGTGATAATTTCACTTGTTTCCTTTTGAGTTTTTGGAGTTATTACCTGAATAAGAGAGATACGGTTATTGATTGATTATTATAGCATGGCACTGTAGGGTTGAAGTAACACATGCTACATATACGTTATGTATTTAAGGGCGTATTCTGCGTGCATAAGATCCATTGGCTCAGTCATGTGCACATGCAGTCAGTTCCTGAGAGCGGAAGCCGCAGGTAGGCAGCATTTGTATGGGGATGGATGCTCTCCCCTCCCCCACAAATGCCCGCATCAGACGGGCTCTCTGTCTGACAGGGCCTGTCTGGAAGGACATGATGTCTGGTTGTCAAGATATTTACAGCAGCACATCATGGCTGGTTGTCAAGGTATTGATAGTCGTTTCAATTAACAGTTCCTGAAATAAGTGAAACCGCAGCCTAGAAGAAATAGTTCACTCATCCTGGCAGATTATTTTACGCTTTTAAAGAAATATATTCTTAAAATTGCAAGTGGACAAATATTTGCATTTTGTTGCGCTGTATTCGGCGAAGTTCCACAACAAACTGTATGCAGATTACTAAAAACCAAACACCACTTTAAAGTTTTAAACACTTCATATGCATTAAAACGGACACCGCAGGAGTTTTATATTATATAACGCCTTTTAGTTTGTGATGGCGCATCTGCTGTTGTCTCAATGACGCATGGTTACAGATTTAGCATTTTACTCAGCAGTGTTGGACATTGGTGTCGGAATTTGGTTAAATAATACTGACAGGCAAACGACTATTATTATTACATGTCTTTTCGCACATTGCTACTTATTGCTGGCCGAGTTGTAAGAATTTTGGCAGTCTATGGTGACTAAATAGAAATTTAAACCCTCATAATTAATGCCATTTCAGAATGCATTTCACAACCTGAATTAAAATTTAATGTGCATATAGACAATATCCAATGTTACCAATAGCATCTCCGCCGCATAAAGTAAAAGTTCAGGGTGGATTATGGGTGAAAAAATATCAACTTTCAAATCAATTAGCTGTCCTAGTCCATATTCGTGGCTAAATTATTTATTTCTAAATATGAATTTGAAAGGTGGTTTTGGTAATAACATCAAATGTGATACAGTCCCGCAATGTGAAACTTACACATGCTTAAAGTTTAAAAAAAAAAAACAAAAAACAAGAAAATAACTCAGTTCTGATCCTTGAAGACTCCACCTGTATATTTACAACCTGTCCATTATTTGTGAAATATAATGCAAATAAAAGTTAAAAATTGAAGTTTGATATCTTTTAGAGTTGATTGTGAATAATTTTGTGCATGGCGTGTATTGCATACTGGCTGCAGTATCGTCACTATGTGGTTTAAGAGTGGGCCTCTGGTGTCTTAGTGTATTGCATTATGCTGCAGTGGAAATGCGCCAGACGCTTAAATATTTAATATTGGGCTAATCATTTATTTGCTGTCACCATAACAATACAGTAATTGTACTAGCTCTTCCTAGCTCGAAGAAAAGAAAATACCTTATTAATAAATCCTCTACTTTCCCCTTTATTCAAGATTCAAATTTGGTGTTTTTCACCTGAAATATTAATTAAAAGAATATTTAAAAATCTATTTTGTCATTGTCAGTTTTGCATAAAACCAGATTAAAGCTTGACGTGGGATTTATGATTATTACAACAGAAAGTGTTACTTAATCAAATCATAGCTTTTTTTACTGAAAATTTAACAACTACTTTTTTTTTTCTCTGAGACTTTGCCGCCTGTTTGACCAACGCTACATCATCCGTGTATCCCTCGGGGAAACTATTATAGTCTACAAACATTTACACATAATGTGGAAGTTAGGCTGGCTGAAAACAAAATGCACTGAGATTAAAAAAAATAGTAGCACAAAAAATAATACTATCGTCCATAAAATGCAAAAAAAAAAAAAAAAAAAGACGTGATCTTCTGCAGGCTGAGCTTTCCTGGAAAATGTTAGTTTGGAGGGAACCGGTTTCCTGCAGCGCAAAAGCTGTCAAATTCCTGATCCTTGGAAAAAAACATACACACAAGAGGGATTATTTGGAGTTCTCTCTCTTCACACACAGCAAATATTTTCGAGTAAGGCTCTCTAAATAACAGCTAGTTTGCATGCATACTCTAGTGTGAAGTTCATTCTTGTCTGTCTAGACTCTGATTACGACCCTGTTTGTCTGCGTTTTTTTTACCTTGACCTTGGACTTCCGTGCAGCTGCCGTTTGGATGAGCACTTCTTTAGTTGTAATTTCCTTGAGACAAAAGAATAGTCTCTGTCCGAGGAAGGACAGGGGATTTGGCTTCCGTAGTATACAAATACTCGATGGTGGGCTGATTATTCCCAAGACAACTCAGCAGTGCAAAAATGTTGATAAACTAGGCACCCTTCGTAGGGCAGCCTGTAGCCTTCTTTATGAGTGAGTCATGGGATAGGCATCACAAAAGGTCTGTTTTATGAACACTTTGCGGGCCTATCCCATTGGTAATATTTCAAACTCTAAATTACAGTTACGTTTTAAATATTAACCCAGACGCATTTTTACAGAAGATGAGAGGAGCAGATGATTTACATGTTGCGATTTAAGGGCCTGTTTTGTATTTAGCGACTAGTTCTTCAAATCTAAAGAAGGATGCGTGTAAAATAGTGACGGGAGAGTTTCTGGGGGAAATCGGTCTGCATATCTGCCATCTTATTGAATATGGTCTGTGAACACAGCTGAAAGCGTCCCCTTGTTCTTAGTTTCGCCCGGAAACGTCAGCATCACTTGTATGTTATGAAAGAAGAGCTCTCAGTCAAACAGAAACATCACATGAACTCGTTTAATGGTCATTTTAGTATAGTGACATTATCGTTTAAAAATCGTTTAGGCCCAATCGACTCAACCTCTTTGTCCATACATATTGCGGGAATAGTGTGTGTAAACTACAATAGTGTATCATTAATTGTAGGCAAATACTTATTATTACTTATGATTATATATTCAAATGAAAGATGCATCCTGTAGTGAAAAGTCATTTGCAATGACGGTATCTTACCTGCAGAGATTTCACCTCGTCCTGTAGCTGTTTATACTGAGGTGCAACATGCAACACCCAACTTTGCCAAGACTAGTTCTGGTTCTACCACACACGCGAACGCACCCTGTAGACACCAAAGTGTGTGTTTTTTTTTTTTTTAAACCTGACTTTTAATTTTTTTTTAAATTAAAACTCGTCTTGCCAAATTTATAATATTCAGACTCCAATATTAACGTCTAGAAAGCAACATTAATAGTAAACGTAATTATAATGCCCCGCCAGAACAGTATTAATCCACAACTAGGCACACAATCTCATCTCAGCATGGTAATAGGTGACCCAGTGGCAGCTGTATACGGGTTTAAAGGAAATGCGTCCTTCAGAGAAGCAGTGTTGATAAGATTAGACGGAGACATATTTGCTTTGACAGCACTGTATTTTTTTAATGCGTAATACTTTGTTATGTAGTGGACATTAAATTGACTGCAGACCAGGGATTCCTCCTTAAATCATTTTTATTTATTGCATTTAATAATCAAACTAAATCTCAGCCGCATCTTTCACCGAGTGAAACACAAAGTTTGCTCACCCATGCCTCAGGAATAAATGTACATGATTTCAACATTTAATTTTAATCTTTATATATATTTTTTATTTTTCAATGTTTCAACTGTGACATGTATCATTATATTCTCTGGCAGCCCTGCAGTCGGCCAAATTTCACAGATTGTTTTCGTTTGCCCCAATGTTGGAAGTATCCAAACTCCCCTTTAAGGGTGTGGGTCTCGGTGATTTAAGCCAATGATATGACTCGGTGTTCTGCAGGAAAAAGCTATGACATGTGAGGCAGTGGGTCTTTAAAGGGCTGCTCTGCCCCAACTCACAAGCCCAATCTCGTAGGACTTGTTAGCGTATCACGTGCCAGATTCTTAATGAAGTGGACACACGAGGGTCTCGTGTGCGCATGCGCTTGGTGTAAAATGTAGTTGGAAATGAGGTGTCCGTCTTGGAGTAGTCGACTTTTAAAAAGCATCGGCAGCCCCTGATATGACGACTTCGCTGGTTCTGCATCCACGCTGGGCGGACACCTTGATGTACGTTTATGAAAAAAGCCCGAATGAAAACAACCAGAATAAAAGCCAAACAATGGAGGGACTGAGCGGTAATTGCCCTGCGACCCACTGCAGGGACCTGATGTCGCACCCCGCGCTGGGACGACACTCTGGCACCATAGCGACCCACCAGGGCTCCGTCTACTCGGATATTTCCTCTCCAGACACCGGCCGGCAGTGTCCCGCTCCTCAGACATCATCCAGCGCATCTTTGAGCTACGGTTATCCCTTTGGAAACCCGTATTACGGCTGTAGATTATCTCATTCGCACAACGTGAACTTGCAGCAGAAGCCCTGCTCGTACCATCCCGCAGAGAAATATGCCGAGCCCAGCACAGCGCTGCCCACGGAAGAACTGTCTACGAGGGCGAAAGAATTTGCCTTCTACCCGAGTTTCGCTAGCTCGTATCAGGCTGTCCCTGGATATCTCGACGTGTCCGTGGTGCCCAGTATCAGTGCCCATCCCGAACCGAGGCACGACGCCTTGATCCCCATGGAGGGCTACCAGCACTGGGCTCTCTCCAATGGCTGGGATGGGCAGGTGTACTGCTCCAAAGAACAAACGCAGTCATCTCATCTTTGGAAATCACCTTTTCCAGGTATGTAAAAAATAATATGTCTTTTTTTAAAAGCTGTCTCCAGCTTGTAATTCATATGTTAGTCCAGCGGCTTGTAGGCTTTTAATACCTGTGTCACCACATAAAGAAAGCTATTTAAATGTAGTCAGATATTTTTACTCTGCTGAGATGTTATTGCTTAGTTTATGTATTTTATTGTGTTAAAGTGCCAATATCAACTTACAGAGAAGTCAAGTGAAACTCTAAATGTGCTAAACAAACATACAGATGTCAAGCCTTATGTCAGTTATCATATATCCTTTATGGACTCTGCGAGTTTAGGGAGAAATATTTCTCAGTTTGACATTAAACAAATCCGTATGTTTCCCTAGAAGTATGCGTAAAAATCAGATTTTTGAGTACATGGGGATTTGTAGTTGCATAGCCCCTTAAATGGTTAATACAAATTCAGAAGCAGTATTTGCTTTCGACAGTTTGTAGTTTTGTTTTGTTTTTTTCCATGTGAAGTCATATGATGAATGTTAAGTTTCGGTCACGTAGAATAGGAAGCCACACCACTGCATACCTTTGCCCCTGTTTGATAATATAGTGACGGAGCTAGCCTGCTGTGTTTGGATGGTACAATAAATCCCTGCAATGTGTCCACAATCCCCTGCATATATCAGGATTAATTAATCCAACAGTTGCTTTGCACACAGACTCTGCATCATGTTTCACAAATCTTTCACAACCACTGACCACTTCACATTATAATTCAGGCTCGCCTTTTGCTTTTCCATACATGCAAGATATCTGATAGTGGACACAGGGGCCCGAGCAGTATGTAGTTTACAGAGTGTTTACGGGACTGCTTCTTTTATCACAATGCTTTGTTATCTATTCGAAATCTGTAGGTATTTTAATATCAGATGGGAAACTGCTCAGACCTCGACTGAACCGCTCGCGCGACATTTGCCCCCCTTTTTTTTATAATGAAAATATACAAGAGCAAGCCACGCAAGCACGGGCACGCAGTCAAATGCGCGCGCACACATGCACTAAAAACACGGGAGCGCGCTGTCCATGTCTTTCTGTCTCGCTTCACAGACACACCATATACACACACCACAAGCTGACGCACATAGGCACGTAAAACTTTTTTTTTTAAATAAAAAAGATACAAAAACAACGAATTCCACTCACACACACCCAACTCATACTTTAAATGTTAAAACAATAAAGATATAATAAAGATAATGTTAGAATACCCATTTGACTAAATTGGGATGGTTCTTAACATTTGGGAAATATCCATAACTCTTGACTGTAAATTGACAGGAGGGCACAAAGCTCAATGTCTCACAGCTTGCCACTATTTCTCAAGGTATTGCCATACGTGTTCTGTCATGTTTCTCATTGGCTGCCTTGCACCCAGCTCCAGTTTTGGCGAAAGGGTGTAATCCTAGAACTTTTCTTACCTGGACATATAAGGTGTCCATTAAAGGTTTTTGGGCTTCTAGAAACATTTAGAAGTGTGTACACTCTTAAGGAAAATTCAGACAAGTGCATATAAAATCTGACCATTTACTTAAATTTTTAACCCTTATGATTAGCCTAATAAAAACTTAAAGTTTTGGTTGGCAAATTGTAATTTTTATTTTCTAATCAGGCACTGACCGGCGTATTGCACCCACATTGCACTTACTGCAGTTTATACCTACACACTCGCACCCCGCAGTTCAATTAAACATCTATACGAGAGATTTATCCAAGATACCCTTAACAGGGTTGTGTAGTTTAGTAGATTGTCAACCAGGAGATTAAGTATCGACATGCAGCCTCAGAATAAACATCGATCACTTGCCATAGAAAACAATGCACAATTGTAGAGGCTGTAACTTGATAATGATTGTTCATTTACAGAAACAGAGGATGACTTATCACTATGGAGCACAAACGGAGTGGATTTTACATTAGTGAACTCTCTTAGACGATTTTATATTTGCGTCCCTGCATGTCAGGTGCAGTACACCTGAGATCTTGACCGCAATGCATTTGCTGTTGTGTGTCCCTCCATCCCTCCCATGCTTGCAGACAGCACGCACAAACATACAACACACACACACACACGCATGCATGCACGCACGCACGCACACACACACGCGATCAGAGAAAAAGCAGGATTTTTACCTTGAAAATAAAATTATTAAAAATACTTTTATTTTTCTCTTACAGATTAATTCAGTAATTAAATCTAAACATTTCCCAGCATGCTTCAGAAACACATCAGTCTTGTCAACCAAAGTTGCTTCTGATTTTTTTTTAAGTGAAACATTGTGGGTGTTTGTGCGCTAACATTTTCCTGGCAATTTCCCTTCCTTTTCCTTTAGATGTTGTGCCACTGCAGCCTGAGGTCAGCAGCTACCGCCGTGGGCGTAAAAAACGTGTCCCTTACACCAAAATCCAGCTTAAGGAGCTGGAGAAAGAATATGCAGCCAGCAAGTTCATCACCAAAGACAAGAGAAGGCGCATCTCGGCCGCCACCAACCTCTCAGAGCGTCAAGTGACCATCTGGTTCCAAAACCGGCGAGTCAAGGAGAAGAAATTTGTCAGTAAATCCAAGAGCAATCACATGCACACCACTTGATGAGATGAGCGCCCTCCTTGAAACTGCAACTCATACCTTCCAACACACCATGCCATCTATTTACCTCTTGCATCAAAAATTCGTGGCTGAAGAACATTTTGGCAGATCGTTTTTTTTTTTTTTTGTTTTGTTTTGTTCTTTTTATTTAAGTTCCATCATTTCCATCGACCATGCCACCAAGCCCCTTGTTTTCAAGTTAGAGATAATGCTCTAAAAACTGTGAAAATATTGAAAATTCACTTCACATTTGTTTTATATGAATGTACATATATAAATATATAATATTTAAAACGATATCTGTATTTCAAAGACAAGTATTGCGTGTTTTTTTTTCCAAGCCAAATCTCATAAGGACTGATGACATTTCTGAGACTTCACACCGAGCAGATCAAAACAAAGGAGACTGATTGATGTCATTTTAGAAAGATAATCGTCACATGGACATAATTTGTGGCATAATGACACGCTGAGCTTGAGACTTCTTCAAAAAGCTCACAAAGAGGACTTCGGAGAGAAAGAATTCTTTCTTTCTTTTTTTTAAATATTCCTTCAGAATTTCAAAAGCTATGTTCCTCTGTGTGGGAAATGTTCTCTTAAACCAGGGGTTAAACAAAGGCTCCTGTGTTGTTAATCTGTATAGTGCAATGCCTTTTTATTTAATTCATATTATCTAGTATGGCGGAACTGTAAGCTGGAATATCCCAAGATCTGTATGTTTTCCTTTGTCAGTGAAGGATTCTGTCATGCAACTGGAATGATTGTAAACCATTAAAAGTCAGTGAGTATTACACATAAATGCACAATCGTTTTAATTTTTATTTTGTCTTTGTTAGCGTAGCATTGCAGCTGATCACACGCTTTGTACGAAGCCTGTAATTTCTACTTTTCGTGCAGTATGTGAACTGTATTGTGGTGTTGAATTACGTACTGGTAACGTGTTTCATAAATAAATGATGATTATGAAAATGCTTAAATATTCAAGTCAATCAACCACCCTACTTGCAGCATTTCCTTTCGTTTCAAGTTACACTGGTGTCATTAAGCAGCAGAGGCTCTGACCGCTGTCGTCTTTGCTCTTCAACTTGAGTCCATAACATCAGCAGCCGATGGGCGAGTGAGGATTTTATGTTGCAAAGTGCTTGATTAAGACTTATTGGGCATCCTGGAGTCTTAGTAATGGCAACAGGAGAGGATGCAGCGATTACGCATGGTTAGTGAACAGCAAGGCGCATTTCGCACTCTTGCAAACTAAGAACAATACAACATGAAGCGAGACATTTAGACTCATTTTATTCTACATAGGCATTGTATATTATTCTTGCAGGATCTGATCTTTCAAATTGATCAATTTACAGAAACACTCGACGGGTGAGAGAAACTCAGCCCAAATATATCCCGCCCTGCCCTCCAACTCCTTGCGCATTTTTAATCAGAGTGAATGCCCACTGTTTTTACCTGTTAACTGGCACAAGTTCAATTTCAGGATCATCGGAAACAACCCAAAAGGCAATTTAAAAGCGATTTATGCGTCAGCTCTCACAGAAACATTTACTGGATGGCCAAAATGCTATTTTAAGATCTTTTCATATTCCATAGGCACAAATTAGTTATTGTTGCTATAATAATAGTAATATGATAACCTCTAACCTGTAAGAGTTCAGCGGACACTTCACCTTCCCGTCACCCTCCAGTGTATTTAAGGAATTTGCCCACACTAGATTTAGTTGAATGTGCTTAAGATATTAAGATAAACGTAATTAACGCGAAAATTAAAATGACAAAGCGTTTGCGTGCGTAAATCTGTTACAGTACATGATAGTATATTGTAAAATTTGCAGTTTTGCGCGCATTTGGATATTAGTTACCTGCTTTCTTTTCATTGCGTAAAAAGCACAGGTGAGTTTTGCAACTTGAGGAGACTTTGTAATTCTGTCACCAATATAAAGTCCTTATTTTCATAATTTAAACATATTAATAGTAGTAATACACGCGCGGTCACGCATACACACACTTAGCGCGAAATCCACCCAAAGCTGCATTGCGGAAAGTCTCTTGATATAGTTTTGTTAACAGCTTATACATGTATTATTTACACATTTTGTTTGAATATATCCGTAAAGTTTTTTTTGTACCTGCGGCCTGCGTTATCAACCAAAAAGCCCATAATATTTTGTAAACAAGTCAGGCTAACTCAGGTGTAGAAGTAGAAAGAGGAAAATAGGTGGGAAACTTATATTTAAACATGACTATGATGTGAACAAACAAATTTAAGGGTGGTTTACTTTAAGATACGAACAACTAGTCTATTTCAAGCCTGCAATTTCAGTTTTACTCTGAGTAATCATAAACGCAGATTAGTCCGTCACGTTAGATGCAAATAAAAGTAAATAAGGTTTTGACTTTTTCTTTGGCCAAATAATTCACCTCTGAGTCCTACATATTTTCCCCAATGTGCCTGATGTTGTAGTTATTCCCGTAAACATCCTTTTCTGGTGTTTTTGTTTTTTAATTTCTCTATAGGCGAGTGGTAGGCTGGACTCTGGTCACTTTTTCCAGCTCATCAGATCTTCTGAGATCGTTGATTAGATTCCAAGTCGTCAGACTTCAAGTTTTTGTTTGTCTGCTTCCTGGATTTTGTGGAAAGTTCTAGGTCTCCTGATTTTACCCTTGACCATGACTATGCAGTCACTTTGACCTTGACATCACAGCAGATTGTGAATAATAAATAGGGGGCTGGACACCAATGCGGGCGGTTTGTTTGTAGGCAAACAAGGTGTTATTTCCCTGTCTAGACAGCCGGGGCTTAATGACATGCCATAAATACATAAAAAAGGGGAAGTGTACCGATATCCTCTGACCTGCATTTCGGACCATGTCTCAGAGCTTTGCATTAACATTTGGGCTCTGTTCTTTTGTGTTGTTTTTTTTTTCTTTTCAGAAGTCCAGTAAAAGTGACTGTGGCCCATGCACTCTGGAACCACCAATGGTCTCATGCACTCATC
Source organism: Plectropomus leopardus (assembly GCF_026936395.1). Taxonomy (NCBI): domain Eukaryota; kingdom Metazoa; phylum Chordata; class Actinopteri; order Perciformes; family Serranidae; genus Plectropomus; species Plectropomus leopardus. The sequence continues at coordinate 19,342,036 of NC_142184.1, read as the reverse complement.
ATGAGGTGTGTGTTATTGACCACGAAGGACAGGTAGACTTTTGACGTCTCACACCAACACCAGTAATTCGCCTCAAACAGCCATACTGTCTACACTGCGAGAGGAAACGATAATACGACGTCGCCCGCAATATAACGATTACAGGTATGGCCGTTTTCTTACTACTATGACAGCAGGCCTGTGTGGACTTAGTTTTATGACTGTTTGGCTCATGACAAACAATATACATTTTTAAGACAAAACCAACTTTCAGAAACATGATAGATAATATGTTTTGTAATTAATCTTTGAATCATTATTTTCTTTAAAGTAAAGGGCGCGCAGTGGTGATTAATGTTAGAGAAAAAAATATGCCTGCTTAAAATACAATTTGTATAAATTAACTCATTATGTTAAATATGACCAAAAAAAACATTTTGTTGAAGTTGTCTATCGGTTGGTGTTAAATGTATGAGAACGGATTTGCCACATAACTATCTCAAACAGCCTAATGTAACAAAACTGGCAGAGTACGCAAATTATTTGTTAGTTTAAGCCAAGGGACATTTTTTTTCTTTCAAATGTACACGAATATTTAAATTTAAAATGTCTTTAGAAATAATTCATTTTACAATGCATAAATATAGAAATACTCGCATATTTAAAACAGTTTTACATACAATTGTAGAAGAAACTCTGAAATTCTATTTAAAGAAATATACACAATTTCGTGGAAGTTAATTTTTTACTAGTTTAACTTGTTACTTAAAGTAAGCTCAATCAAATAAGATACACGCCCGGGATTAACATTTATTATGTCGAACAAAGACAGACCCAGAGCAAACTTACTAAAACCAGACAGCAACTTTTCAAACAAAAAACAGAATAAACAAAACTAAAATCTTTAAGACGCTTTGCACCTTCACCAGCCGCTGATTTTTCCCTTAAAATGTAAAAAGTATAAAAAGTTGCATAGCTTTTGGTTGTGTGAGAAGGCACCAAAGCTGCAGGCCGCTGTCAGCCAGACACATGAGACAGGGGGCTGATAACCTCTGGTGGTGACCAGAGGAAAATATCAGGAAGTGTTGCAACTGTCTCTCATTTAGGGAGACTTTATTTGTAGTAAACCGAATATGTTTATTCATTGCTATGACTTGTTTTGGCTGAGTATAGGTAGTTTTTAATTGCGTTTGACAGTATTTTTGAAATATGGAGGTGACAAATATTATTTTCATGCAGATTTTTTTCTGTTAAAAGTTCAAGGCCTGCTGATAGTGAATGGAACAACACATACAGAAGTTACAGCTGAACATATGCGAGTATAGGACTTGTCTAATGTTTTGTCCTGCGTTTGTTGTGTACGTTTAATTTTGCATTAATGCAATTAATGCACGGTTTTGTGATTTGATGGGTCTTCCCTTGAAATATATCCGAGGAGTTGGAAATAGCATGTCGGATGAGTATTAGATGACGTGAATTGAATAATTTTGACGTTCACTTGAATGGTCTTTATGAATTTATTTTTCTTTGAGGTATTTGCATAATATACGATATAATGCGGCTAATACATTCTACACAATTGACAACACTGTTGTTTGAAAAGTCGCATTGTGTTAAAGCGATGTAATATTTGTATCCAGTCTGACTGACGACGTGAGCCAGGTTTGATTTGAGTATACATAATTTATTTATCATGAATACATGGTCATAGTAGATGAGCAGTTTGCATTTGATTATTTGATTTTCCTGATCACATATTACACACACACACACACACACACACACACACACACACACACACACACACACACACACACACACACACACACACACACACACACAAAAATAAAATAAAATATAACATATCCTTATGTTATCTTATACAATTTGGCAGTTTATAGTATGACAACTTTATACAAAGTGACAGTCAAGTTCAAATGTTTGTATCTATCAGATGAGGCAATGGCTTTACTTTAAATGCTAGTTTGCAATGTTTAATTTGCATATATCTACAAAAAAATCGCACATATGGAATAGCTATTCATGTGTTATATTTTTATAGAGACTTTGAAATTCAAATTATTATTATTGTTTCCAGATGGATGTGGGGTATCCCCAACAAACATTTTGAAGTAATTGAATAATAGAATGCATGGGGTTTTGGGTTTTTTTTGGGTTGTTTTTTTTTTTTGTTTGTTTGTTTTTTTTTTGTTTTTTTTTTAATGAGCTCAGAGATGTAGCAAACCCGCCTGAAGTATCGTCTGTTGTAAACAAATGAAAAAGATCAGCCAACGCTTTCAACTCAAACGTTAGCACTGTTGTGGGCTCTTAAGGCTTCCCTTGGTGGTTTGTTTTCCTTGAAGGAAGCTTTAAAAGGGTTGCACAAGGCTATAACTGTGGCAACCTGCCCGCAGAGAATCAAAGAGAGAAAAAGGGAAGAAAAGCCCTTTGTTTAGACTATTGCCCTGTCTGGACAGGACCAGTGAATTCCAGGAGGGTAATTTCAATATCGAGCAGACAGTGTACTAGACAGTGACCTTGACAGTGCTATATGCTCCGTTTACCAAGTTCTTTTTAAAAGCAGATTCTAGTTTTCCTTAATGAGAGAACAAGGCCTGAAGCTCATGGTCACACATGACATCATCGCAGAGTTTAAGATGCGCTGAACAGACGATCAGTTGTTTGAATGTGAAATGCGGATCTGGAGCACTGGGATCGGAGGCGTGGAGAGGCGAGGCAAAGAGGCGAAACACATGGCCTCTTTTCTCCGAGGTAAAGTGGCGATTTAAGCCTATATACGTTACTCACTGGATGACCATCCGGGCCATTTTGTTGTAAACGTCACACTGCACTGTTTTGCTTTTGGTTGCTGTTATAATAACACGAGGAGTGATACCAAGACACCCCATTGCTCCTCATAAGAGTAAGGCACAAGATATTATATTGGATTGATGTTGTGCTGCATTGCGAGACTCACTAACTAGATGCAAGAATGTGCATGCAATGAGTCCAGGGGACAGGATGACACCGTAACGGATCCCTGAGAGCTTCTCCAGTTTAAACATTTGATATTTGTCTTTCTATTTAAGGCTAGGGCCCTGTGCCTTTGCGTTAGATAGGATACATGGTCACAAGTGACGGATGCAGCTATCAAATATCGACTGACTTGCAAATCGTTCCCCAAACCAATGTTTAAATGAATGCTGATGTTCTCACATAACACTTCATTGGCAAATTTGAAGCACGCAGCCAGCAGCAATCTGCACGCATGTGCAAGCTGCTGCAACCCTGCACATTTTTGTTAATCCCTTCATAATATCAATAATTAATTAATTTAATCAGATTGTTTATTTTTATTATTTGGACTCATATTAATTTATTTCCAGGGTGCCATATTATAGAACATGATGGGGTGCTTTTTAAATCCGTGAAATGGCTATCGGTGCATGTTGGAATATATTCACATTATTTTTATGACTTGGGCTCTTAGCCCTCACTTTAAGGTATCGCAGCATAAAATGCTGTTTATTTTGTTTTATTGATTCTAATTTCTGTTAATTTTATTTATTTAAATGGAGTATTTGAGTTCAATATCAAGTTCAAGCCACCATGAGTCTGCGTCTGAACTTGAGTGGATTGACGGCGACGTACTTGCGCTTGGTTATATTTAGGAGTCCCTGTCATTGATGACTCAAACTTTTTGTCCTTGACGTAGTCAGACTTTTTTTAAAATATTTTTAATTGCCATAATTGAGACATAAGCAGCTCCCTGATGCTGAGTTATGAAAACTTTTGAGATCCATAAATTGATTTTGTCTCCCTTACATGTAGAGAGTTGGGGGGCGGTGGTAAATTATGAATTTATAAAGGGAAAGAGGGATTGGCAAAATAGTTGCTGGACTGATATAACATAATATAGAAAGCTGTAAAGTCTTTCTAGATTTATTTTTCAATTAATGAGGAGTCTGGAGCCGAAAGGGGAATTGCAAAAGGCAAGGGTCAGTCATAAGAATATGTTGAAGGATGATAGTTGTGCACAAAGACCACATTAGAAATTCTTGTGCCAGCTGTTCAGAATGCCTGAATCTTGTGCACACAAAGTTTTCTGCAGAAAAAAAGTGCATTATGCTGGAGTGTCTTGAAAGTTTTTTTGTTGTTAAAAAGTTGGGTTTTTTTAAAAAATGTATTTATTTATTAGAACAGAGGCATGACTACAGTATTGTATATCACATATTTGCTCAGTGTCTTCAGAGCTGCATCCACAAATCAACTAATTAGCGAGATATAAAGCAGAGAGACTCTCGGCTGATTGAATCAGTTAAGTGCCCTCTGATATCTTGTAAAATTCATATAAAAGAATTGTGAGAGGTATAACAATCCCACCAGAGTTTGGCTGTGAACGTTTATTGGAGGTATCTGTTAAAGTTGTTCATGTGAGGTGTACTAGGGAATATTATGTGAAATATACCCTCTTAAAGTAACCTTGTAGAATATCGTCCTCTTTTACAGAGCCAGTGGCTTCAACCTGCTGACCCTGTTACTGTAAATATGAGTAGAGTGCGGCAATGAGCATCAGTCTTTTCTTAAAACAAGCTTGTAAAATTGGGACATCACAGCTTTATGTGACATAGAATTCAACCATAATTTGCTAGAAAACAAGATGTCATATGCGCCCTCTCCTTCAAGAAAAAATAGTTTTCATAAGAAATAGCATTTTAAAAACTTTTGCCAGCTTATAAAGATATTAAACGAGGCCATGGACAGTTCCACGAGTGTAAAAGGAGAAGCAGCCAGGGCTCCTTTTGGACTCAGCATGACTCAAGTGAAGAAAAACAAGATTCTACATTTTTAATAAAAGGTTTATAGTATTTTTAAAAAGCATATAAACCTCTATAATACAGAAGTTAATGTTTTGTTTTGTCTGAGATGGACCGAGTGGGTGGTACCATGTGTAACAGAAGTTAGCCTGGACACGTGGTTCGGGAATGACCAATCAGGTGCCCCTCCAGGTTTAACTATGTTAAATGTCAGATTGCAATAAACTAGAAGCTGTTGGTCGGGCCCGCGGAAATGGGCGAGCATAATCTTCTTAATCCAGGGTTTGTGGGACCTTTGGTAAACATCCACACTGGAGACACATTTTACTTTCCGAATTTTAGAGCCTCAGGGGGACAACTGGCGGGGCTACCGTCGCTCTCCTACCCGAGAAGGGACAATGTTTGCTCCCTCCCGTGGAATCCTTCGGAGCCGTGCAATGGATACTCTCAATCCTACTTTAGCAGCCCCGTGTCTATTAACCCTTCTTTCAATCGGTCGTGTGAAATCAGCAGACCAGAAGAGGGTAAATGTTATTATAACAACGGGAACAGAGAGACCTGTTCAGGTGGCAGCAGCCTCAAGCGAGAGGATAGGGCGAGAGACACATCATCATTAACATCTGACCACGGGATGCACAGTGGAATTGGCAGCACAGCCGCCTTCTCCAAATATGATTATGGGACCGAGCAACTAACGCAAGACCCGCCATCCTGTCAGTCAATGGAGTCCGACTCCAGCTCCTCTCTGCTCAACGAGGGAAGCAAGCCTCCATCCAGCGACACACAGACCCTGGTGTCACCGGGAAGCCATTCAAGCAACATAGCCGCAGGCGGAGGTGGGTGATTTTTTTTTAAACCACTATTATTATAAACGCACGTTCACATTATTTATAAGAGACCTGCACGTTGCGTACTCTTGCGGTATTACATCGTCATTAGAGCTCGTTATCTTGATGCACAACTTGCAGCCCAGATCAGCCTGCAGGGCACTTGCGTGGTGAGCAAACGCCGCTAGGGGTTGCCCTAAAATGCCTCACGCACCATGTGGTTGTGTACAGTTACAGATAACCCCAGCGAACCATATTGCCCACCAGCTTTTGAATAAATGATCAGTCGTTGCATCTCCACACCTTAAACTGCAAACAAACCTGTAATTCAGATATGTAAATGCTTTAGTGTATTGTTACACTTTGTGCAAACAAATTAGCGCAGTGATTTAAAGAGGTGAGGCGCTTTGGTTGACTGCATTGAATAGAGAGAGTTTTCTTTTTAATGACTCGTAAACAGAATTAATATCTGTCGCTGTGTACTCAAGAGTCATTTAATATGCTCTGAAACTCGCAAATAAGTAGGGGTATTTGCAAGCACGGCTTAATTATCACGTTAATGCTACTTTAACTGCGACAATAAAACTTCCTGTGACACAAACCGCTGTATACTGGTGGTCTCTATAGAGGGGGGATAAAAAAAATACAAAAAATACAAATGATTTTTTAAAAAAATACACAAAATTTGGCACCTTCTGGTGGCCCTGAGATTGAATTTGAGATGTTCAGGCAGAGACCAAAACAAATCCGGTTTGGCTGTGTGTGTGTGTGTGTGTGTGTGTGTGTGTGTATGTGTGTGTGTGTGTGTGTGTGTGTGTGTGTGTGTGTGTGTGTGTGTGTGTGTGTGTGTGTGTGTGTGTGTGTGTGTGTGTAGGAAGTGACAGCTTCCAGAGTCGTCAGTTCTCTGAATCTCTACATCTGGGATGTTTTACAAAACATTCTCTCTAGATTTGCATTTACGCGACAGCAGACATCTTTAGATGTATTTTATCTTTATAATGCAATTACTTGTAGATAGATAGAATTCTGTGCTTGCCCCCCAGCTTACTGCTCACATGAATGTTAAATTCACCCAGCCCACAGTAAGGCAATTACCCAAGCTTCCCGTGGACAACTGACGCCCCTGTAGGCTCCTCATAACCTTGGAGGTGACCGTGATTTTGCAACTGTGGTGACTAATCCGCTGTATGCCCCCCTCCTCCTCCTTCCTCCCTCTCCCCCCACCAGGTGCCCCGTGGTACCCGATGCACACTCGGACCAGAAAGAAGCGTAAACCGTATTCCAAACTTCAGCTGGCTGAGTTAGAAGGTGAATTCATGCTGAATGAGTTCATCACCAGGCAGCGGCGGAGGGAGCTCTCCGACCGTCTGAACCTCAGCGACCAACAAGTGAAGATCTGGTTCCAGAACCGCAGGATGAAGAAGAAGAGACTCATGCTGAGGGAGCAAGCCTTGGCCTACTTTTAGAGATGCGGCAGAAGGTGAATCGATAGGCAGTAAAAAAGCCAAGCCTTCTACGCTCCCTTAGGTCTTATTTCAATGCATGCACTCATCTATCCATCTTTTACATTGCAGGCAATTATTACAATATTTTAGGATATTTTTTCTCTCTCTCAAAGGTGCGGGCTAACACACGCCCAAAAACATGCCACTATCTGGCATTCAAAGTCTACATGTCAGTAAGACTGCCTTCATGTTTGGTATAATCGCACAATAAGCTGTGAGAATGTGTTTTTCTGTGTAAAAAATGAGTTATCAAAGCTCACTTGAGGATGACACATGATGACATCTTTTATTTTGTTCCAGTTGTAGTCAAAATAAGGAGGGAGCGGGGGCACGTGATAAAATCTCAAAAATAGGCCTAAAATAGCAGAGAAGCCAGAAAGACAGACTGGAGCCGCATCCGCGCAATAATTTCTCGGAGGTTGCAAACTGTTAAGGAAGAAATCTCCCTCCCGGTTGATTAATACTTCTGCCGCCATAATTTGTTTGGTAGGAGCAACATCATCCTTGTCTCCTTTGCATAGTTTTCGCCACGCTTTGTGGGCACGTTCACGGTCACGGGCAGGAAGTCTGTGAGTCTGCATGAGGAGAGGGAGGACTTAAACCGCAACGTAATCCATATTGTTATCTTTATGACTGCGCATTGAAAAATTGCCATGACTTCGCTCATGTGCTAACACGTTTTTAAAGATACCTTTTTTTTTTTTTTTTTTTTTTAAAAAAAAAAAAAAACTTTTATTACCTTTCAACTTGTCTTAACAACAACCACAGAATCCTGCATGGGTTGCGTTTCTTTAGTTAAGTGAGATCACCGTCTGAATACGGTTTTGAGCTGCTATTAAATGTCCACGTCCAGATTGTGCCCGTTAAAAAATAGTATATTCTACAATAAACCCACCAAGACCTGTAATGGAAATATTCACCAATATAAGAACATTTTTTTAGGCCAACTTGGTTAAAAAAAGGAGGCGCCTAAAGTTGCAACTGGGAGTGGAAATAACTCTTTAGGCCTAAAAAGAGCATTTGTGAAACCTGGTGCTTATAATGAAAATAAATATGTATAAGTTTAGAAAAAGTTAATCATAGGCCTACGTGTGTGCTCCCTTAATTCGGAGCGAATGCAGTGCATCATCTGTCATGTATAAGCTATAGCAGTGAAATGTATTTGCAGCATGTTATTGATGTGAAATAGCTAGAAGTCATGTTCTGCGGGCCACTTTTTCTCTAAGGGACTTTTTATACATTTTTTTCTCTGAACAAATCAAAAGCAAAACACAACCTTAAACATTTTTGACACAAAGGTCTACAAAGAATGTATTATTATTATTATTATTATTATTATTATTATTATTATTATTATTATAAGGACGGACGGAGGGCCTATTAGGCCTGTTAAATGTACTTGCTCCTTGCAACGTGCTCAGTGTTGTCCCTTCCTTACCTTGTACTCGTGTATAACTTTGTAAAATGAAATTACATGTTACTATTTGCATCCTGTTTGAGGATCCCTTATCGCTATGTAATAGTGCGTTATGTTATTGATCGTCTTGTACAATATGGCATTCCATATTTCCCATGCCTATTAGTGGTTGTGAGGGTTGTAGGCCTATGATATCATACTGCCAAGAATGGATATAAAGAAATGGTATGCAACAAGTTTTACCATCCATGACATTTAAAGAAACCCTGTTTCAGTGTTATAGTTGTTTGTTATCGTCCTTTTACTTTGTCCCTCATTGCATTCCCTTCTTTGCGCTTGTAAGGATTGCTACGTTGTCTTGTAAAAGTAATACTGATATGAATGTATATGCGTAAGGTCTTCAATAAACAGAATATTGAAACGCTTATTGGTCAGTCTGTCTGTAGGTTACCTCTCTGAAATGCTGTGCTTTAAAATCAGCTATTTCTGACTGGTGGGATTGTTTTATTAGACGTGACCTCTAACAGTTTAAAAATTAGATGTGGCAGTGAAATGAACATTATTGGGACATTTGGAAGTATTTCAGAGGGTGTTTTGTTGGCACATAATTGTACATGCTGTGAACTATAATCAATAGGAGCCCACACAGGTTGGGCTTGTTTTATTATTGCCGTTCAGATGCAAAGGTTCACTATAGGTATGACAGTTTTCCATGCAAAATGGCGACCTATATGCTGAACCACATCTTGCATTGAATACTATTCCTGTTTTATTGCAGTGTGGAGCACTATAACACCTATATAACAACTAAGCCAAAAAGCCGCTTTTACATTTTTGCCTGTGGTTTCTCTTGAAGTTCGACCTAATCAATGTCACCGGTATGCTACAAGCCTATAACGGCGCAGCTAAACACGCAATGGCTCTGTAAAGTATAATAGGGTTACACCCCAGTGCTCCATATACTCCAGCCTCTTGGACTGACTGTGCATTCTGCATCTTCTGCTTTGCATTAGAGATTTAAATGCATGATAATTGCTTATCAAATCATGGTTTATGAACACATGCAGACAGATCAGATAGATATGCTTTCTACAACCGACACAGCCGGTTGTATAAAAAACCCATATCTGAAATCCTCAAAGCCCTCCCTACTGGCAAAGAAGTGTAAAGCAATGTAGGGCCGTTCAGTGTTTTCCTATCAGCTAACTAAACAAGCATTAATGCGTTTGTCACCAACAGCTTCCAGTCTCAGTCATTTGAAGTAGGCCCACTGGATACTGGTGTGCTGTCACAATGTTGAGATCAGATGTTGGCTTTTCAGTGAACTGTGAACGGCTGCTGCTGCAGACCGGCCTTCCTGCGTTAGTCTGTCCATGATAACAAAACACAAATACACACAAGTCAGGTGACATGAGCTCTTAACTTCACACAGTCCTTGTAGGGTGTTTCTTTAGCACAGGTATGTCCGTTTATCAATGAAGATATATTTAATATTCAGTGTTATTACGATGACTCATATTTGAGCAGATGTAAGTGTTTCTTCAATACGAAAGTATTCTTTTTCATTGTAGCTATACTGTAATGATGCTGACAGAAACCTCTCATATGGGTAGCTGTTTACCTTGCAACAAACCTCCACCTTTCACAAACAGCAACAAATACCACCCTTATGTATCCGTAAACATAATGCAGAATAGTTCAGTGTGTACAGTGCATGTACGGAATGAATGTGAGAGCTGTTATGTCCGTCGCGCTGGACGCGCTGCTATTCGATCGGGTACAATGCGTCAGTTTGCAGATATCAAAAATAATATTTACAATATGTTGATAGCGTCTGTAAATATTAAAACATCATGTAAATAATGCAATATGTTTATGAATATACAATATATGTCAAGTCAAAATGAGACGAGATGTAGGCCTAAGTATATGGCATCCCCTGGTTTTATGTTTTGGAAAAAATGCTCTCCATGCACATTTACGCATCTGATTAAAGGTGGTTTGATGAGCTATACCAATCAAATGCCTACCGGGAATTTGAACATTGATATCACTGTAAATACTTTCATCTGAATTTGAATTGTTTCTTCCATATAATGTGAGAAATGCATGCGTAATTTTGGTACGCAACCTTTTACGCATTAAAGACAAGCGCCTTGCCCGTATATGTTTTAATCCAAGGAATACACAGCGCATTAGTTTCCAGGTAGCGCCAGGCTGATGCAAAGCATAAGTGTACAAAATATTTTGGCTATATGATAATAACAAAGACTATGAAATAATACTGAGATCTTAAATTGTGTGTATTGAATTTGATCATCCACAGGGCATCATTCATAACAACTCCAATCTTTTTTGCCTATCAAACGCGCTGTTAACCATAAAAGGAGATAAAAACTAGTGTCTTATGTTTGTGTGTTGCCTTGTTAAATGGGTTAGAGGAGAATAATAGATGCAAAATGCACCATGACACTCCTGACTATCTCGCAGCACCTCAGCCGTAATGTGTAAAAGAAATCTTCAAGGTCAGTTGTTACAAATAATGTCTGAAAACCGCAAACGGATACAGGAACCCTTGTCAATGTATGCGCTGATGGAATTCAAACGTCAACAAGTGCAATAACTTAATTAGGTTCAATTATTTATATTTCAAGTTTTACACGCTTTGTGCTTGTAAAAATGCCCAAATGGAACAGAGCGAGAGAGAATAGATATTAACCAGGATGCATGATTTTTTTATATAGATATAATAGATTAGCGCTCTGTTAAATGAGAAAAACGTAAACTTAAATTCACAGCAGCGACAATTTGCATAATGTATTAATACAAATGTGTTTTGACAGCTAGAAAATTGGTGTAAGCACCCAAACAGCCCACAACATTGAGCACAGCGTGAATCGCCTTTGCTACCAAAATTAAATGATGCAAACAGCGCTTTGTGCTTTTACAGGCCAGTTAGGTGATTCCTGTGTAAAACGGTGGGATTATTTGGGCTGAATAACACGGCGGTCTAATCTTTGAACGTTGCCAAACGGATATCTGAACATGTACTCTTAACTTGAACTTCAAACCAGACTTTTCTGCTGATGTAACACTTGGCTTTTCAATTTATACTTTTTCTTCGGGTTTTCCCGGTCTTTATTTTGCTTTAGCTTGTGACAATCTTGTGCTGGAAACCTTTTTAAGAGCTTTCACATCCGACAAACCACGAAACATTGGACTGCGTCTTGATCTGCTTCTTCAAAGTTAAAATTAATCACAGCATGACGGATAATATTAGTTTTCACTTGTTTGCCTTTTGTGTTTGTGTCTAATGATTATACATAGTATTTTTCACGTTATACATGATACAGAAGGGAATTAAAATAACCTCAAAAGAAACCAATGCGGACAACCTCAAAATATTTGGATTCTAAAACAGGATGAAATCTCAGTTGGCTTTGCAGGTCTTTACTATTGGTCTTTCACTGCTCTTGAGCACTTTTGACTTTGAGACTGGCTAAATCTGTTTATGGCGGCCCTGTCTCAGCGTCCCAAAGGTCAGTGAGCTTCACAGTGCCCTTCGCAGAGAACTTGTGTGGCATGTGGTCTACGTCCCCCGCCACCCCTCTGCCGTTTATGGTACGAGGCTGGCTAGAGAAATAGAAAGCAATGTTATTCCTACTAAAGTGTGTGCTGGGGGTGTGTGGACGTGCGTGAGAGTGCGGCGTGAGCGTGTGTGTTTTGAAGGAGAGTGTTAATGCTATAGAGAAAGAGAGGGGAATGCGTAGCATCAAAGATCCATATCGTTTCACTCCTTTCAGAACTGCTATTTATTGATTTTGACATGATTTGAAATGAGTTCTCTATGAGGTCCATTTTTCTGAAATGTACTATCTTATCAATTTGTTTTTCAATAGCATCGCACGTCAAACAACCTCTTAATACGGGGTGTGAAGGTTTAATTGCTGCCTTGGAAGAGCCGGATTCCTTTTAGACCAGTTGTCCCTGATGGAAAGAGAGGGGGAAAAATAGAATTGATTACAACCTGATTGATGTCGCAATTGAAAATTAGTAGTGTTTTTTTTTAAAAAAAAATTCTTGTTTAGCGTGCTGAAGCATCATTGCTATTTTACTGTTGGTATATTTGATATCATGTGACAGGACAGTAATAATGTCAAAAAAATGCGTATGGCATCCGTCGGCGCCTGAATCAGTAGTGTGCTCAGTAATGATTGCACAGTATTATTTGATTTCAGTTTTTAAAGCAGATTTTCAACATTTTGAATAAATAGCTTCTTTTCTTTTTTCTGCTGCCTATACATTCTTCTTTCACATGTAGTATTTTGGAGGTGGGCTATCCTCTTCAGGTCGACGCTGAAGGTCAAGTATGCAGCAAAGAGCTGCACAACTGGCGGTGCCTGCTTAAAGCTCTGACATTTTTATACAAGATGGACAATTCTGTATGTCCTGTGTCACATGTTAAAATTTGTAGTGCACATGCAGTGTAGTGTGGACTTTAAAAAAAAAAAAGAATATCAATATTTTTATGTGCAGTATGTGTTTAAAGGTCTGGCTCTGAGGAAGAGTTTGGAAAATCTTTAGCTCAGACGGCAAAGCAAACAGTAGGACTAAGTGTTTGAGCAGGCATTTCAACGATATCTGAGTCGGTAGCGCAAAGCTCAGAGCTTCTATTTTGGGTCCACACTCTAAAGCGCTCATGTGCAAGGCCAAAATAATGCATTTTGACCCTACAGTGCATAAAGAAGTAATAATTATGCGCTTCGTCTCCAATGAAATAAATAGTGTAAATACAAGCTGCATCGCACTGATTGGAGATACAATGACAAATATATGTTATGCAATTATAGGCACTTACTCCATTCGTCACCCGATTGCCCTTTTGCAGGCGCATACCCAATATTTGGCCTAAACTAACAAGATCTGACGAAATTAAAATAAATAAATAAATAAAAAAACACCATGTGTCTAACGTCTGACAAAATATTTGACTATAATAACTGCACTTAAGTCAGTTATGGCAAAAATGCAATCTCTCGTACTGTTATAGAATTTTGTAAGTGCCACCACACTAAGTACATTATGTATAAATCAACGAATTCTAACACAAACCATTGCGTAATGGTTCGCAGGTCGTGCGTAATTTTGTGCCGTTTTGTGCGTAATTTCTGAAAACGGTTTAATTAGGACAGTTAGTCATCCCTGAATTGTTTTCTAACACTGGGAATATTATCCCCGCTGATTTTAAAAGGTGAGCCAGATATTTTAGAAAATTAACTGTGCAGATAATAGACGTGTAATACTGCGCCCAAAAATATCTTATGGAGTATATCGGCATGTGACAGGCCATAGCCTCAAGCACATTCTGCAAATAAATGCTCTTTGTTTTGACTTTTGTATACTGATATTAACCGTGAAAGCAAGAGCCCCTCTAGCAAAAAAATACCAAACAAAGGCATACTTCTATAATATGTTCAGAGACAGATACAATACCGTGTTTGGTTTCCATGTTTTTCCAGGCCATCTAAATAGGTGCTGGAGCCAGCAGTCACTATTGGGCGATTTCTTGAGATGTGAAATCATTTAATACTTCTAATAAAAAAGTTAACACATTGTTGTGAAAGCTTTATGTCCTAGTGGTTGAAAGAGAAATACACTCTGGAGATTGCTCTAAATGTAACAGCAACACACATCCTTATCTTGTAAGCTATTGTTGCTACCACAAACGCTTCACGCTAGGTGCATTCACTGAGACCTCAGTAAAAAAAGAAACAAGGCTCTTTAGTGTTGCTTGAAACTGTTCGCAGCTCATACAGCCAAGTTTAACTGCCCGACTTACATCCAATTAAACTTATCTAGGCCATGAGGGGACAGTAATATGATTACACAGGCTTCCCACATTTAGCCTTGACTTCAGCTAACTGTGCAGCAGTGTCTTAGTGAACAGCGCCTATTGTGTGTGTGTGTGTGTGTGTGTGTGTATGTGTGTGTGTGTGTGTGTGTTGTATCCTTTGGCACAGGATTTATTGACGCACAGCCAAAACACTCCGCAATATTTAGGAGCGCCATTTTTGAACTGAGAGTTGTTCTTAACAAGAGGTTGACACCTAGGTTAACCATTGTAATTATGGTGCTAGGTAGCAATACATAGCTTAAATTCCACAGACACAGTCATAAAGTTAGTGCTCCAACAGTGATATTTAAGCAAAGAATGGCATATGTTTACAACACCTCTTTTGAGCACTCAGCAGAACATTTTGGCTATTACTCAGAATAGTTGGGACATATATTTAAAACAGTGTTTATGTATTTGTCCTTATAAAACTGAATAAACAGGGGACTCGGATACAAACCCTTTTGCGTGCAAACTCTGCATACTCTCAGCCTGCTCATTTGGTGCAACCAAATCAAACTTTCCTGGGTCCTACTGCTAGCGGAATATCAGCTGCTCTGTGTGCACCCAGGGAGAAAATTAACACATGGTAAAACTTGTTTTTTGACTGATGTTCTGAGCGCACAAAGGCGAGAATAATCAGTGTTTAACCCCTCGGAAAGAGGATATTGATGGACACTGACTGATCGTGTCACATTATGACAAATGCCGCCAGGAGAAGTATTCCCTATTTGTTTAAATGCCTTAATTCCTTTTGTGGACAGTGTTGTCTTTTAAACTACACTTTGGCATTTTTCAGTGGTCTTGATAAGCAGCCCTTACTTTTGATTTTATTAGTGCATCACTTATTCATACGCTCACATTACTTATTTATACCGCGCTAATACGCATCATTGAAATGATTATGATGAGGAAATGATTTGACAATATTGTTTTGGACTGTCTGCCTCGCTTCTGTTATTGCCTGCTGAAAGAAAAGTTTGTAGTTTTTATTTATTGTTATGGGACAATTTTGATTCTACAGATTATATTATGATCAGGGTAATGTTGACATACGGATGCATTTTAAGAACCTTTATTATAGGCCAATTAGTACGGCGGCTTTTTAAGTTTTAAGGAATTCAACTTCAAATTCAAGCCTTGCGTTTTATCTTTTAAATCACACAATATACGAGATATTTCATACTGTTAAAATAGGAAATGACATTTTGATGTGCGAAGTATTATTATTATTATTGTTGTGCAACCGCAAAACACTGATTCTGCAGCATGTGGGGAGCATGTGTCCACACAGGCCAGGTCTTCCACAGGCCTGAGTGTTTATAAATATTTCCATTCGGTTGTTCATCTAAGAAAAATGACACCAGGGGCTGTTCGTTAAAGTTCACACATACACTTACATTCTTTGTTTGTTTGAGGTTTTTTTTTTTGTTTTTTTTGGGGGGGGGCTTTTTGTCTCAATCTCACTTTAGATATATTTGACTAAAATTTTTAGCCTTACGAAAAAGTAAAAACACGGAATTTGAGGCTTTTATTCCGTTACTCCTGGTCTAAATGGCAGAATTTCTGAAATAGACACCCAAAACTAACTTGCAGAAGATGCGTCATGGTGTTCGGTGTGAAAATTCAGCGCTCTGGCGTTTTTTTTTAAGTTGCAGAATATCTAGTTGCTGAAATCCAAATTCCTCTCATTCTCAAGGTTTATGGTTTTCTATAGAACAAAGGGATTTAGCGTTACTACAGCCATTCGGAGTTTTATGGTGGACGTAGAGAGGATTTTAGTGGTCAAATTCAAGTGCTGTGTCTGGACAGCTGTCTGCTTTCTTTGTACTTGGATGCAGGATGCATCATGTGAGACAACCTTTTGTCTGCAGGGGTAGTAAACAAGCTAATGCCAATGCCACCTTTTCACAAATACGCCTGCAATGGACTTTTATTTCCAGTGCTGAGCTCTGATCATGTTGCTTGTTGTTGCCTTTGTTGTTTGAAATCATCAAAGACACAAACTTTGTTTTCCATCATTTTTAAACAACGCAGGTGTTCTATAAGTGATTGTAATACAACGATAGTGTTATTGGACCATTGGATAATAATTCAAAAGTCTATTGCAACATTTAGGAAGTAGCCTATAATCATAAACAATGGGCCATCATATTAATTTCACCTTGTGATAGTATCAGTTAGTCTATAAAGAGTCGAGGATGGCCCTCAACAGTATAATTAAAAGTTTACAATGACGCAGGAAAGAACACGCAGGCGCATCTTTTCTCCAAACCATTCATTTATTACATTTTATTTAAAAAATGTCCTGAGGAGATGTCTCTCTTTTTAACAGTCATGCACAGATAAATGTCGACATTCTGGTGGAAAATAAAATGATCACAGCAGCTTGGAACATCATCTGGGACTTATTTAATTTTAGAGAGAAACATCGGATAGATTCATGCAGCTTGGTCAATAGACAGTCTGAATGGCCTATAAGTCACCGTTTACAAGAGGACTAATTGTCGCTCTGCTTTGAAGCTTATAGACCAAAGCTACAACCCAAAACATTTAATTTGATCGACTAGTGACTCTAAGGACGCATAATATTCCAACATATCAATTTGAATATTTTTTCACAGTAAGAGGCTCACACATTGCGGTGATTTTCTGGGTTGTCAATAACCAACCACACACTGAATAATGCTGAATCCAGCACTTTGAGGGGAATAATTACGGTTTTTCAGAGTTTGTGTTTATGTCATCAAGGCGCATTTTTCCCACTGCAGGAGATGCGAGGTCCCAGGGCTTCACTGGTAGTAGTGCTCCAGGAACTCCAGGAACTTGGCTCTTGAATTGCGCAGTTGTCCTCCATGGACTCTGTCATGATCCAAAGTCAAAGGGAATAATGAGAGTGGGGCCGATTACTTTAGCTTGCACAGTCAACATGCATGCTGTGTATCCTGCATTGCCTAACCGTTGCTTCAACTTCATTTTACAACATGATTATAGCCGTCCACCGCTGGTCTGGTGTAGCGAGGTTTTTCATTTGGTCAAAGAAAGAGAGAGAGAGAAAAAAACAAACAAAAACAAGTAAAAGGAACGGCGAATTAATATGTTGCATTATTTTAAATAGATGGGCCCGGCTCATCGTCATATCTATTTAATACGCATATGTGCAGCAGACTCGTGTAGCCCCTATTAAAGAATAAAAAGAGATCAAAAAGTTACATCATCCTTCTGATCTGTTTATTCACATACCACAGTGTAAAAAATGTCCTGGGGAGTCTTGGAGATTTGGAGAATAAAAGAATGATTTGTTAAACCGTTTGTAAATTATGAAACGATGATTAGGCTCGTGGGATTGCATTTTAACGGGTATACGTCATATTAGGGCTTTATTCACAGCGACTGCTGATATTCTTCCGTAATGCAGATTGTGTGCTGTGTGTAACAGTGTCAGTGAGAATAATTTCCCTTTCTGTGATTAAGATATTTAAATTACCAGCAGTTCAGCAGCATGTGATATACATAGTGATTCTTATTTAATAATAATAATATATAATAGCCCTACATAAAAATATTAATAATAATATTCTTACCTTAAAATTCCATAACACTATGAAATGCATGTCAGTGAGTTCACTGCAGTTTGTGCTGTGCCTGTTTAAGGAGCTGTAGCTGTTTAGCTAGCCTACCAGCAGCCCATAAACATAAACACACACAGCACATATCTTTCTAATTGTCATAAGCCTGCAAACAGGAATCTGTTACTGGTTTTCTTAGTGCGCCTGTGGTGTTCGAAAGTAATTCGTTTGAACCTCCTCGATCTTACCTAAAGCCAACCACTCCTACACATCCAACTCTTCCAAATTGATATATGACAATATCTACTTTCGATCACGTGTCTGCGGGGCGACTTAGACGGATTGCGCGTCATCTCGCCTTCCCAAATTTTCCCCTTCTGCTGCAGCTCGTATCCAAAACATCTATCTATAGTACGGAGTACGAGAGAGAGAAAGATGTTTAACTCGGTGAATCTGGGCAACTTCTGCTCCCAGACGCGCAAAGACCGGACATCCGAGTTTGGGGACAGGACAGGCTGCGCGTCCAACATCTACCTCCCCAGCTGCACCTACTACGTCCCCGAGTTTTCTGCCGTCTCCTCGTTTCTTCCACAGGCCCCGTCCCGGCAAATCAGCTACCCTTATTCCACAAATCTGTCTCAAGTACAGCCGGTACGGGAAGTTTCATACGGCTTGGACCCTGCTAGTAAATGGCACCACAGAAGCAATTATGCATCGTGCTACTCGGGAGAGGATCTGGTGCATAGGGACTGTCTTCCACCATCCACCATGACAGAAATGCTTATGAAGAACGAGAGTGTGTACAGCCACCACCATCACCATCACACCCATCCGGGCTCCAATCACCCCTCCACAGGTTTTTACTCCGGCGTGGGGAAAAACAACGTCCTCCCGCAAGGTTTCGACCGCTTTTTTGAGACCGCATACTGCAGCAGCACGGACAATCAGTCAGACAATTGTTTACAAAAGGGCGAGGGGGGAAAGCTGGAAAGCGACTCCGAGCAGCAGCAGCAACAGCAGCAGCAACCCACAGCCACGGTACCCGGAGCCCCGGAGCAGGAAAAAGACCCAGAAGATGAGGAGGAACATACAAATTCAGGCTCGTGCACTTCTTCCTCTGCAACAACCAAGGACGGCACCGCCAACAAGAGCAGCCACTCGAGTAGGTATACCGACGCTGTAAAATGGGGGAAGGTTAAGGGGACTAGCCCGGTGTTTTGTCGGTCAGATTTTATGTGGAGTTTTATAAGCATTCAAAGGATTTTATTATAACCCTACAAAGCTCTTTCTTGCAACGAGAAGAATTTTTACGATGGGAAAGCGCTTTGAAAAAAAGGGGATGTTATACACAGACGCCTGTATGGTGAGAGTCTGTGAAATTTTTAAGAGAGAGCTATTGTGACAAATGTTAACTTTGATCATGAACTTGCGTTGGGCATTTTAAGGGATTTTCTCGTTGGGCTGTCGTGAGTAAAAACCAATTGGGCAGAACATTGCTTTTGGCGTCTTGTGAATTTTCTTTTAGCACTGGGTTTGCCCGCAAAAGACATGCTGCACAGAGTATTACACACTTTACGGTTAAAACCCGCTCCTCTCTGTATATAGTGGGATAGCTACCTTTCTAGCTATCTAATGGCAGATTAGAACCGTTTTCTCCGTTTTACAAGCAGGCAGTAAACGCATCACTGAGGGAGAATCGAGTGTTTTGCCTCGTCCATATATAAGGAGAATGCATAGCTCTGCAATTTCTGCTATTTCCTGAGTAGCCGCTAGAAAAAAAAGTCCAAATCCATTTCCCTTTGGAAGCCACCTCAAGTGACAATTTGCATACAAACTGGCATTACTGTTAACTCGAATAACCAGCTTGAGGTAAATTGACAGTTGTTTTAATAATACTTAATGGCTGTTATTGCAGATACACATTGCTTTTTAGCCTTGTGCATTGCATTAGCCCAGCCAGGCTGCAGATGCAAGCTAACTGCCCCGCTACCTCTCAGAAAACAATAAAAGAAAAAATCTATTTCCCCAGTCACCTGTTTGATGAGGAGTTATAGGGCCACAGAGGTGTGCAGGCCACTGCAAACTTGGGGCGATGCATTTCAACTCACTGCCAAAAGATTGTGTAAATTGTTAGTTTAGCTCCAGAGGAATGTGACGCATATAATGCGGCGAAATACTTTTGTTGTTGTATATTTATAACAGATAAACACGTACTTAGAGCATGTAAGTTGATATTATTTCCTCCAAGCGATTCGGATATTTAACACTCTTTATGGCCGGTTTATCTGATAGCCTTAGCCACTTTGCTTGATAAATGTTGACTGAAATGTTATCATTACTAATGCCACTAAAACGTGTTAGCATTTAGTGAGTCTAGTCACGATAAAGCCTATTTTTTGTCATTTTTTGGGTATATATTATTATTGTTAATTCTGATATTTTGCTATTTTATTTTAAATGTATTAATTTTTTCTCCAGGCACTCCTCGCACAAGGAAGAAGAGGTGTCCATATTCCAAGTTTCAGATTCGGGAGCTGGAGAGGGAATTCTTCTTTAACGTTTACATCAACAAAGAGAAAAGGCTTCAGTTGTCCCGAATGTTAAACCTCACCGACCGCCAGGTTAAAATTTGGTTTCAGAATAGAAGAATGAAAGAGAAGAAGTTGAGCAGAGATCGCCTGCAGTACTTCTCTGGAAACCCCCTATTGTGAGCAGGAGCAGAAAACAGTGTCACAGTCTTGGTCCGTGACATTAAGGCCTACTCTTAAGTCATTGAATTGTAATCGTGGGCATAACCATTTTCTAAAAAGGAGCCCATATCACCAACAGTGCAATGTTAAAGTGGACAGTGGGAGTAATAGGCCTGCATGGGATAAAGTCGCCATTTTCTTATTGCCCCACGGGCGGCGGTGAATTTCTAGCTGGTCCCCAGAAAGGCCTCCATGGTTAGAATAATCATTTATACCTATGCTGTTCTTGAATATGTCTCTATTTATCACAATTCTCCATTGTGTTTATTCTATTGTTCATATAGACATGTTTGTTGTTAAAATATCAAATGTAACAAACAGTTTGAATCCTTATTGCGCAGACAACTTTTAGCCCCCCCCATCCATCTGGTCTATGTATATAGCATATCATTATCTAATTATTTCTCGACCAGAGGATGAACCAGTTAAAGCAAATCTCCTGGCTACATTTTTTTTCCGCCATTGAGAACTGTGACGTCCAATCTGTGAGTGTATATCCCCCCCTGTACAGAGTAGCCTATGCAAATGTGCATTCGTGACTGTAAATAGGCGTATATGTTGAATTTCCTTTCCCCCATCCCTGCTGCTATTTTTCGGTACACTGCCCATACAACTTAAACAGCTTTAACGCCAACACTCGTTAAATTATTTGCTTCAAAAAAACATTTGGTGCTTTGGATTTTCAGAGAGGAGGAACAGATTGTTGGCCTGTGTATCATTAATATAATACCTATGAAATAAACAGAAACATATAGGCAAAAACCAAACGACTTTGTGCTTTTTGTGCAATCATTATCACAATTACCATGACTGATACCCAGCCGCAGTGTGTACTGCTTTTTCGGTCGTGAGTCAGAGCTTCTTTTTTTTCTTTTTTTTTTTGGAAAAAGCAGTAAATGTCTGTATCACCTCAAACTGTTGGCCTGCGTGCATAACATTAGCACACTTTAACTCGCGTTAATGGCTAGTTCACGATGACGCAAACATTTGCTGTGGTGGCGGTTGGGAAACTGAGGAATATTGTTGGCAGGCCTACACTTGTCAGATATTCGTCTATTTTAAGGTCTGAAAGATCATGTTTAAATTTTTAGCAAGCGTGTGAAACGAAGATAGATCCCCAGATCTTAGAAATGTAGAGAAAAAGCGTGGAATGATATCTTCTTTTAGTGCCCACTAAATGGAATCGCCACTCTTGTAGTCTAGACACTGCCATAAAGACAGAGGCACTAAATGGCTATTTTTTTCTCTTAATTGCACCGTCTGTTCGGGGGGAATGGCGTTCACTTCCGCAGTAAATAGTAAACAAGCAAGCCTGGATGTCCGAGGGGGAAAAAAACTTGCCAAGAGGTTTCGACATGAACTCGGTCTGTGTAGTCTGCAAACCCCAACCCCCTTTGCACACAACCGTCATGACCGCCATTCTTCTAATCTGAATATTGGAAAACTGCAGCACATCCACCTCTTCTAGCAGAGACATTTTCTTTGTGTAAGTTTAATTTTAAATTATTTTCTTTTAAATATATGGCCTGTGGAAAACATCGCTGATGGTTATGCGGGTTTGTCTCAGCCAAGCGCTTGAAATAATACTCTATTTGCCTGAGTTTACCCTAAACCCCAGTTTATATCAACACATCAGTTACGAATAAATAGTTGTTGACTAATTGGGCAATGTGTTAGGAGTTACAACAAGAGATAACAAGGGGAAAGGAAATCATTATTGGCATGTGTTTTTTTTCCCAAGTGTGTGCGCATGTGTAATTCGTATGTGCGTTCCCCCCCAACATATGCGCATGATGATTGCACGTGTGCATTAACTACAATTTATAATTAAATGTAGTCTTTGAACTTCAATAATGTCAAGGCCTTCACCTTTAACCCGCTGCAATAAAGTGGAATCAAGGAGCCCCTTTAGCCCGGAAATGTGTGCAGCAGCGGAATGAGCCAATGAGAGTGAGTGGGAACAGAAAATGGAATGTGTACAGAGACAACTTTGACCCCTCGCATTAAACTACAGCAGGTAACTTTGCCAGCTTTAGCACGCCCAGTAAATACACTTTATTGTCCTTGTAAAATGTATACGTTTTCACGCATGAGACGTTTTAAAACATGTTGGTATAAACTATATTTGTATTCTCTCAAGAAAGACAAAACACAACATGCTAGTGTGTGGCTGTCGCAGTGTGCCTTGTCGTAATGGGTGGTTCTGTGAGTGCAAACACCACGGGTTGTGCGTGCGTGCGTGGGTGTGTGAGTGTGTTAGACAGTCCATCCTTTGATTCTTGACTTTAGATGGGACTCTTGCTCAGGCTGTTGTGAGTGTATCAAAGAGGTTTTACAGTGTAGATATTGTATTGTATTGGTCTCTTCTGAGAGTTTACTCCATGTCATAGTCATTTTGGATGATGCTGGAATAACGGGCAGGGATTCAATCATTTAATTGTAAAGACAGACAAGAAAAAAGCGTGGAAAAAAATGGTTGTATTCACGTGATGCATGCTGTTTATGCGTGCATTAATGGATAGCTGTCAAGTTTCTCTCCGTGATTTGAGGTCAGGCTCTATCTGCATATGTCAGTGCAATATCAGGAAGGACAGGGGGCCGTTCTGACAAAAGAAAGGCGATGCACACAAGCGGAGATCAAGGCTATAGGAGCCCCTCTCTCGCCACACCCACCAACCTTGGCCCTGGGACGGTGACGTGGGTAATTTGTAGGTTTCTCCAATACACAACGTCACTAACGGGAGACAGGCTGCAGAGGCTCCTGCAAATGTTGTCTGTCAGCCACACGGGGGCCAGGAGTCTCCCGGCCTCTGCACTGTTTTGTTTCCTCAACGGGATCTTGGAAACGTTTCCTGAGATAGATGCCTTGGTGACTTCAGAGTAGTATTATTAGTCGTGGATACATCCTCTGCGTGATGCGTTGTGTGTGTGACAGCAGTGCAGTCCACTCAGCTGGAATGCAGCTCTGCCGTGTCTCATTCTGGCTTGTGCACTTGGGTGTTGTGGTGAAGGAAAATGGCGGTGTGTTTTATGTAGATGAGGGCGAGCCAGGAGGGAAACGGTATGGCCTGGTGCTATTAAAATGTAAAAGGAAAAATGGATTAATCCATCTCCATAAAATCTGAGGAATTGTTTTAAAGAATTGGTTGTGGGGCTTTTTTTCGATCTAATGCTGTAAACTATCAATAAGACTTTACCTTATTTTATTTTTGGAATATAACCAGGCTATAAACAAACAATATTTGCGTCTCGAGTCCAGAGTATACTGTGAATTAATATTGATAGTGATATTATTCCCATAGTTCTATAAACACATCTAAAATAGTGGGGAACATGAGGAATTAGTGCGTCCGTTTTAACTAAACGAAATAAAAACGAAATATATTTTTTGTTTGTTAGTAGAGTTAATAGCTTAGAAGATAAATATAAAAACAGTTTGACAATAAATAAATACTACACACACTATATATATATATATATATATATATATATATATATATATAAAGATAGATAGTTCCCAAAAATATACCTAATTATGGATTGCTTTTAAATTCTTTTTAAATAACTTTATTTATTTTAATTTTTTTTTATTGCGGATTCAGTTATAATTTATAAATTTGTATTGTGATTTTTAATTGTGAGGTAAATGGAGGATTATTTTTCCCTCTGCACATACTAATCAAGGGGTTATAGGCTATTGAATGGTTTTATACTACAGTGTACTACTCACATCTCAGCACCTATCCTGTTCTATAGGGCCATAAAACAGTTCGACGCTGTAAAACGAGCTCCTGCTATTGCTGCAACCAAATAACTCTCAAAATGCTCGAATCTACATTAGCGCATTTGTACGGCGCTATTTATTTATTGTTGCCACCGAGCTTAGTGTGACTGTAATTTATAGAACGTTTTAAGTCTGATATAGCGGCTTTTGGTGTGCGTATTTGGTGTGGTCGTCAGTGGTAATAATGTAATACTGCTGTACTTTGATGGCAGTTACCACTCTGGTTTTTAATTAAGAACTTACATGATTCTGGCACCATAAATTTGCAGTTGCGCATGGAGTGGACAGCAGCATGAAAGAGGACACAAAGCAGAACCTCCTCACGTCCAACTGGAAAGATATTTCAAAGTGGCTGCCAAGAGCAAATTAGTTGTGTCGCCCCAGTGGCTCCTGATTAGTGCAATAAGGAAACCCGCTAGCATGTCTTCTGTCCCGCAGCATTCAACACTCATACCTGTTTGCAATATAATAACAGGCTCCAGGGTTGCAATCAATTGGAGGACAATTTAGTGCCGAAAGTGCAGGCTGTAGTTTAGACATGTGTAAAGACCAGGTAAAATAAAATCGCAGTCAGTTCCTTGTGTGTGTGTGTGTGTGTGTGTGTGTGTGTGTGTGTGTGTGTGTGTGTGTGTGTGTGTGTGCGCTGTTGTTCAGAAGGCAGGAGAGCGGAGAGGTCTACTGTCATGAAAACAGTCCAACAAAACTAAAACAGCATCTCAATCTGGTGTTTTGTGTGTGTAGGTTACAGGTTGGCGAACAGTGTGTGTACAAATGTGGAAAAGGAAATTCTTAAAGGTTTAATGCACTTGAAAAATACAGCACGTGCATATGTGGGGGGAAGAAAAATCTCAAATATTGCATGTAAAACTATCCTCTCTGCAAACTGAGCCCATTAACTGACTAGTCGGCAGTAAATGTGTGCAGACAGAAAATCACACAATGTGTAGGAATGTCTTTTTGGAAAACAAGGTTGCATTCGTGTTTCCATGAGAGAAACAGACCTGAATAAACAACAAATAGCAACAGGCCGTAGGCGTAATTTGTTATGAAACCAGAAAGGTATGCATGCTCACTGAAAGCTTTATCCATTTGTGAGTAGCCGTTGTGATGTCAATCGTTAAATACAAATCTAGAGTTAATTCAACCCTTATATATATATGTGTGTGTGTGTGTGTGTGTGTGTGTGTGTGTGTGTGTGTGTGTGTGTATTCTGTCCAATCGAGCATATAGCAGCAAAGAAGCTTTTGCAGCAACTGTTTGCTACTCTTCTTTGTTATAATATCGTGTGTACTGCACAATTGCGTATGATTGCGCACATATCTCCTGTTATTATGTGCGATGATAGGCAAATGTCAAGAGCTATCAGTTCACAAACTCGTGCTACGAAATCCGTGGCATCATAATGCACATCTGTACACATTGTTATATATTATATATTATATTCGTATATAACATAATGAAACTCTATGGCGCTGCAGGTCTGAACAGTTCTGACTGTCACACGTGCCACTGTATACTTAATCTGTGAGTCTGTCAGGTGTGTTGAATCTCAACATATATATAATATCAGGTATATGTCGTCATAATACTTATTTCCCAGCACTGCCAGGTCTATGAGATCATAATAACATGTCTGATGTTCTCTGCGTCTCTTCTGAAATTTAATCATTATTAAGAGCTCAGCGTTCCTTGAAAAGTTGTACACATATAATTTGTTTTTATGTGCTTGACTCTTTTTCTGTGCTGGGCTGGTTGGAGGTAGCCTGCAGGCTAGGTGTGAATGTGTCATAAAGCAGTTTTTTCTGTGTGTCAGCGATGTGAGTTGGTGAGGCGGGCTGTGCATTAGGTGTGGTTATTAATGTGTCCATACATGAGGCAGAGCGTGTATGTAGATTAAAGAAAGATGGAGTGTGAAAGAATATCCCCAATAATCCTTTATTTCAGGATTTTCCTGTTTTTGGGTGGACAGCTTCACTCTTCAAAATGTGCATTTACCGGGAGCTACATAAAAGTTTTAACTTACGGTTTATAGTTTATAGTTTATATTGCTTTATAAGGGTTTCATGAGCCCAAGATGTTCTCCACACTCACAAGACCGCGCTATCCGCCCGTGTATCCTCAATTAATATAAAAATCACAAAATTTGAAGAGGCAAGTTTTTAATCAAACTCTAACTTATTGGTCACATTTCTTTTATAAATGTTGGATGTGGTGGGGATGGAGAATGACCACAAAGACACTGTTAATCTGTTATTTTGAATATTAATTTTATTCACTTTCAGTATCACATGTAAACAAATGTGTCTCGTCTTGAAACATCACTGCAAACATGCAAATGCACTCAAATAATCAAAAACATACATTGATAATATGTCGTGCCCTTGCCTTTGAAAATGATTCTGAACTAAACATACAGACAGACAGGCGCGCGTGCACGTCTCGCATACACTACCAAGCACACCCGCATAGCTGCGGTGACGCTTTCAACCAACATTTTTTAACTGGCTAAATGCATGCCATAATTATCTGCATCAAAAGTCTCGAAATGTTTGCCAGAGATCTGTTAGTAATATAATCCAATAATTTAAAGATCAAAATACTGATGAGACATAACTTTGTGGCAATCCTTAAACGTTAAACGTGTTTGGCATGTTGCATTATTGCAGCCTCACTGATCATTTTTTCAAATTGGAAATCCTAGAAATTACGCACCTAGACAATCTGAAATAATACTTCTAAGCTTTATAGTTTTATCCTGACAAAAAAAAACAAAAAACAAAAAAAACAGTGACTTTATGTGATTGGTGTTGTAGGCTATTAAATCTCGTGCGTTTGATTCTTTTTTTTCTACTATAGAGGCGAGAATCAGGAGCTGTTGAGGTTTTAGCAGACGTGTATTTGTATTTGAACTCTTAGGGATTTGTTTGGACTGGATGTCATGACTGCAGCACAGAAATCACGGGCCTTAAACAAACAACTCATGACACGCAAAAAGAAGACAGTGTGGCTTTTCCACTGAACACAACACAGTTACTGATAAAATAAATGCATTACGTGGGCTATAAACTAACTTAACTCTATTAAGATGCAAAATTCGCCATAATAGATTAACAGCCTTCCTTTGGCTATTCAATGCAAACATACAAACAACATTTTGAACATTTAGTTTCAGATGTTAGGCCATGAGATGTCGCAACAACGTTAGTGTTCTTGTGTTGTTTTTAATTTTGGATATGCGATTTAAGCGACATATGCGAAGTGACTTTGGCAATGGCGATTATAAGATTTTGTCATATTCACTGTTTCCGTATTTCGCAGTATTACCTTATCTAGTCGGCTGGTTTCGGGTACAGCTCAGTATTTTGTTAATTGTTTTTCTTTCTGACTTATATTTATTAAAAAAGAAAGAAAGAAAAACTGTTCACCTGAACATGACACATTTTAAATATTACGATAATTTTGATACATTTTGAGTAGTTTTGAGGAGAGGGGGAAAATTGACAAGAATACATCTTTTTGTTTGGTTAAAATAAAGTCTGTATTCAAAAATACGCATTACATGAGAGGGCCACACTTAATTCACATATCAGCCCCTCTGGCCCACACCTATCCTGAGAATTAAAACGTTATTTTGAAAAAACAAAAACGCAAAAAAGACTGTTAATTTCAGATATATAACATACTGAAGGCACACGTAAGGCATCGACAAACATCATGAAAATAATACACGATTGTGTATAACAATGGTTCAGATAGACTATGCAATGAATTGTTTATTAGGCTGTAAGATATTTGTATGAACAGTAAAAAAAAAGAAAGAAAAAAAGAAAAGAAGAGACGCAAAGCTTGATGCAGTTCTATATGAGTTTTGTTTCTTTTTACGCCAAAATAATATATATACATATAGGCCCACTATCGTACAAATTCACACCGTCTACTTAATATTTTTTCTCATTTCATGAAAAGAAGCGGTTAAACAGCCAACTGAAAGTTACGTCAGTTTAGTAAAGTTAACCAAATCGTCTAAAAACATCTCATATGTTTAATTTCTTTTTTTAAGAATTGAATTTTCATTCTGGTGGAGCAATAAAGAAAAATGCAAATAAACAGCATTATCTAAGGGTCAAAACAAGACATGGCCGGAGTAAGGTTTTCGCAATTACTGTGGGAAATGTATTAGTATAAATCTACAAAATGATGTCAGTAGGATATTAAAGAAGACATCGTAATCTTAAATTTAGCAGGTCAAATGTAAAGACAAATATTAGCGTCAGTGGTTGAAAACTAGTCTGCAGTTTGACGATTATTTCTGTCTAAAATTCAAAAAGAAGTTTTCATTTCTGATCAGATTTTCTCTTGCACAACACACCTGCGTAGAGCTTACCTTGCTAAATCGGTGGCAACAACAGAGCAAAAACGATGGAAACAAACAACACACAAAATGCACTCTGTCTTATACCAACTCCTCGATGTCTTCTCCTCCACAGAGCTGGCGCCAGGACGAAAAAGTAAATCACACGTTGGTTAATTAATATTCTGTCAGACATCAGAAGTTCTGAACTTAAACCAAATTAAAATACCAAAAAGCCACGTAGTAAGTGCCATTAAAAATCCTGCTGCAGCAGCCGCCCTTTGTTCCCCCTGGTGTGGGCCTGCTGTCCTGACCAGCAGATGGCCGCTGGGTGGCGCTCTTGCTCCATCAAAAAGCCTCCAGATTCCCCAACTTGACCGCGCTGACGTCACGCCAGTCTGGAGCATCAAGGCCACTTCCACGCAGCTATTGGTCTGAAAATCACATGACATGTCTCCCAGCATCCATAATTATGTTACTGATATTTTGCACCCCCCTCCAAAAGATGTCAGCATCCTACTGTCCTTACTCTCCTGGAGAAATCCCGTAGTTCAGAGAGCAGTGCAACACCACAAACGATCACTGTGTTGCTACATGCAAAAATGTCATGTCCGAATAACATAGCGCCCGGTAACTTCCTGATGGATTCCTTAATGGGAGGATCATCTTCCTTCAGGGGTGAGGGTTATTCCAGCAACCCCGGGATGTACATCCACTCAGCTGCAGAGTACGGATATTCAGTGATGAGAAACATTGGGAAGGTTGGACCATCTTCACTCCCCAAAAGAGACGAGGTTCCTCCGAGCGGCTTCCAGGATGCGCCCTACCTGTCAACACAGCTGGCCACATGGACCCCAGGCTCCAAAACCAGTAGGGACGAACAACCTGTTGCCCAGTGTTTACAGCCCTGCTCGTTTCCAGCGGGCAACGTCAAAGAGGAGGCGTTTTGTTGTCTCTATCAGGACGACAGCAATAAGGGGAAACAGACAACAGAGTCAGCCACTTACATCCGGCTCGGGGACAATAGCTGCCTGCCGGAGACAACCGCCTCGTCCAGTGGCTGTTTCCAGGTGTACAACGGCGAGAGGCCGCAGCAGGAAGAGCAGCGGTTCCCCTCCGGCTTCTCTCTGACCCACTTGGCGACATCTGTTGAGTCAACATCAGAAACGACAATAAGTTGCGGCAAGTCGGCGCAGGAGACAACGAGAGAGGTTTCACAGACTGATGAGAGTCAGAGCAGGAAGGAAGAGAAGGCCAAGAGTGACAGCTGTTCTGATAACTCGGACGGGGAATTAAAAGGTAGACTTTACCCTACCCCCTCCTCCTCCTTCTCCTCCTCCTCCTCCCGTTCACACACACTCGTGCAGACAAGTAGGCCTATTCGCATGCATGCACGGATAATTTGATAATATCCCACGTGCATTAATTCTGTTATTGCTGTGAGGGCACGCTATGTTGTGTCATGGCCCAATAATGCAGACTTATGTTTGATAATAGTCATATGGGCTATATGGGTATTTGACAGCTTCGCAGGGGTTATGGGCCCGGTGGCATTTAACACCTTTCTATTAATGTGAGAATGTGAGATGGGTACTTATCATTGAAATAAACACGCTCGCACACACACACGCACTGACACACAAACACATTAATACACACACACAACCTCACACACTACACTCTTTCACTTTCTCTCTCTCCCTCCTTCTCTCTCTCTTACATGGGTCATTTACATTGTGAGACGTAACCATTTTTAACAGCACCATTTTACGCCTCAAATTGCTGGGTTTGAGCCACCCTAAAATACTACGGTTTTTGCTCCACAGTTGAAAACCTTTTGTCAAGATGCCATGGCTTATTTATTTTTATTTTTTTTAAGGAAACCTCAGGGAACAATTGTCACGATTATATCT
Organism: Plectropomus leopardus; assembly: GCF_026936395.1. NCBI lineage: Eukaryota > Metazoa > Chordata > Actinopteri > Perciformes > Serranidae > Plectropomus > Plectropomus leopardus. The sequence continues at coordinate 19,311,231 of NC_142184.1, read as the reverse complement.
ATCATAAACACATTTGCACTTTTCTGCGTCGCTGCAACGACAATTTAGGATAATTCTGTCCAGTTTTTACGACATATTTTTTAAAAGTGAAGGTCCACGCCTGAGCACAGTTTTTAAAATTCTTTTCCTTGATGCTAATAGTGATAGCTTAATATGAATGAACCGAATTTGTCTTTTATTTCCCGTTTGAGGAAACCAAGGAAATGTATTATTAGTATAAATCAACTGTGTAAACTGATGTTTTTTTTTTAATATAAATTAAACTGTAACGATGGATTGATAATACTTAAAATAGGCCTGCGTAATAATAAGAATAGTCACAATAAAAATAAGTAATGCAAATAAAAATAACTTTTTTATTATGTGCTAATTATGTCCCTAATAAACTGATGCTAGATATAAAGATGTTATTACAAATCCCTCTGCCGTTTTTCTTCAGCTCTTATTCAAAATTAGTTTCAGTTTCTGGTGTTATTTATGGTTTTAGCTTAATATATGTCGACCAACATGCTCGTATTATTTTTTTTTAATTTAATTAGAGGGTATAGCCAGGCAATGCGACCGTCATTTTGAGTGTGTGTGTGTGTGTGTGTGTGTGTGTGTGTGTGTTCGCGTGTGTCCTGTTAATCCCATATTACTGAATTAAATGTTTTGATAATGATTAAATGTGGGACACACACTGAGTGTTCACATTAGGGTAATTATTACTGTAACCTGTGTGTGTGTGTGTGTGTGTGTGTGTGTGTGTGTGTGTGTGTGTGTGTGTGTGTGTGTGTGCATTGTGCAACAGAGGCGTTATTCCCTAGAGTCTGCAACCTAATCAAGAAATTAACTGAATGCACAGCAGTGTGATTTTCCCCGCTATCATCGACGTGCCTTGATTCTTTGTCTTTTTTCCCCTAAATGTGGTATTATGCTACAGAGACTTTCTTTGTTTTGGATGAACCTCTAAAAAATTTTCATTTGGCTCCGGCGTGCAAAGGTAATAACATTTTATGAGAGTCTGAGGTCCAACACAGACAAAAGAAGTGCTTACACGCTCTACTTTGATTTGATCTAATTATAGCTGTACATCACACAAAAGCAATTTGCAAGCAGTAGGAGTTGTAGCAAAAGGTGGGATGCTCGGCGTTGTTAATTTGTTCAAGTGAGAGTCTCGGAGAGTCCACATCAAGGTAAATCTGCTCTTCTACACTCCTCGTTTTGATCCAGATGAACGCTTTTGAATAGGAGATATGGGCGTGCACATAGCACCCAGTGTATTGATGGAGCTGCATATGATCTCTGCACAACATGACTGTCCGGATTTGGCCACAGTTGCTCATCTTTTTTGTCTTTCTCTTGCTCCAGTAGATGATTTAGCCGCGGAAAAGACAACTGGAAGCTGGTTAAAAGCCAAAAGTGGAAGGAAGAAGCGGTGTCCCTACACAAAGCACCAGACGCTGGAGCTGGAGAAAGAGTTCTTGTTCAACATGTATCTGTCTCGGGAGCGCCGCCTGGAGATCAGCCGGAGTATCAACCTGACCGACAGACAGGTCAAGATCTGGTTCCAAAACAGACGCATGAAGCTCAAGAAGCTTAACAGGGAGAGTCGAGAGAGGGAGCACAGTGCAGTTTATAACTATTCCTGATGATATTCCGACCTTCACATTCACATCCACACACAACCACACACATACACACACATGCACAGACATAGACAAACATGCATGTGTCATCTTATAATGCATTCATTATTCATATATCAAGTTTCTCTTTATGTGCACACCACACACACACACACACACGAACACACACACACACACACACACACACACACACACACACACACACACAGACACACACACACGGCGTGCCTTCCTATGTGAACTATAAAACGCTGCAACCTGCAGACTAGACCTGAGTTCCAGGTGAACACTTGCAGCAGCATTGGAACAATGAGGCGCTATTACCTCGCACTGATAATTATAATATGAAGCAAAAGAAAGGAGGAGGCAATCTCAAGCAATCTATAAATAACTCGTGGCATGCACGCAGTTTCACTTTGCTGAGCTATAATGAATGTTTTGCCACTTGTGCAGCTTCTTCGTTGGTGTGTGTTGCTGTGGCACATTCACGCAGTGTAACGTGCATGCACAAGGCGATATTAAGCTATGTCATGGCAAACGATTCCAAAACAATAAAAGGAGGGAGGAAATGGAAAGGTATTACCAACTTTGTCCTTCCCCCGGTGCAAATGAGAGGGAGGGAGAGACACTGCGGATGAGAGAAGGAGATCATGGCAGTTTTAATAGAAGTGAGAGACCATAACGTTGATTTAAATATTATCCAGGTGACCACAGTAAGTCAAGGTCATAAAATTCTAATGTCAGGTTCGCCCTGGAAAGCGTTGGGGGTGGATTTTATGATCTGCAAATATAATGTGCTGCAGCAGTAAAGATGCGTTTAAAGGTGTGTGTGGAGGAGGGCTAATCCACACAGCAGAGACTGCAATGTGCAGGATCCGAGCTGAGGCGCTGGGCTGGAAGGAGCCGCCGCCTCCACGCGGGATAATGGAGCTTCATGGGAGCAGGAGATAAGAAAGATGGTGGATAAAAGGGGACAGCGACGGAGACGGCTGCAGGAGCAATAATAACAACAGGCATCACGGCAAACACGTGGATAACTAAACGCACCGGGAAGGCGTCTGCATGAGGCAACTTAAGGTAGGAGTCAATTTTTTTACGTAATCTTTTTAGTTCCTGTTTTGGAAAGTATGCCACATCTGTCAGGGGGAGCATCTTGACAGCTCATGTGGCACGCATGGTGCACGCCTGCACACGTCGATAGTTTATTTGAAGTTGCTGATGTCTATCTGCTGCTGCTGATTTCCTGTTGTCTTTTTATCAAAATGCTGAGTGCTGAATGTTTTTGTTTCTGGATATTTCTGAGTGAATTTTTAATTTTTTTTGCTTGTTTGGAACAGCTGAATAGTTGGTTGTGCTTTGCTGCTATAATCCTGTAGACTGAATTAAAACAACAGCATAATAAGGCTGACAGGTTCTTTATATGAGCAAACAAAAGCATGCCGGGCTATATAAGTTATTTGCAGGCAGGGATGAGAAAGTAGCTTGATTTCAAACCCTGATAGCACATGTTGTGTTTTATTGTGTTGGTACTCGCCTTTTCTCTTTGTGTTAATCCTCTCTTGGCTTTTGCATGCATTGTCCTTTCCATGGATTTTAACCCCTTTTGCGCGAAGCTGAAGCGTGGTTTAGGTAGTTTCATGTTGTTGGGGTTGGCTTCCTGGCTCGGCAACAAGAAACTGCCTTGATTACGTCAGTTCGTCTTCATCAAGGGCACAATTTCCGCTGAATTACCCCCTATAGTCACCCAGGTCCCCGCAAATGGCATTGTAAATGAACTGAGCTGCAATACCTTGGACAGAGACGTTTTCTTTCTTTGCTGTTATTTTTGTGGTGGGCTGTAAAACCTTCTGAGGCTCTCACAAGGAGAATAGGTTGTAAACAACATGGGGTAAAGTTTTAGACTGTTGTATTGCATCTGTCATCACTGGCTGTCTGCTTGGTTTTAGTGGTTTCAGCTGCTTTATGATGATCTCAATAGAAAGATGGATAGACGGATGCTAGTTGACAGATGGATGGATGTCAGACTTATTAATTCCTCTGGGTATATAGCAGGAAAGTGATGCATATTGACATTTCCATGATCTCATTTGAGCATGGTTCTTGTTTTTGTAAATGCGAATACACGGCTGCTTGATATTGAAAATGGAGTGCGAATTTGCTGCAAACTTTCATGCTGAGAAATTGCCTAATATTAAAATACTATATGGCTTTAAATAATTTCTACTTTGAAAGCAGATGTTTTCCACAAACTATAAGATAAGAACACTTGCACTGACACTCATGACAGCAACCATCTCAAAAGAAGTCACATTTTGATAATTAAGGCCTACTTTATTTTTTCAATGAAAATCCGGCAAACGTTATTTTTGTGCATTAAATACATTTACTCGATTATGTGGTGCTTTAACTGTTCTTAATCTCTTTTTTTTTATTACATAGTTTTAAATTAGACTTTATTTTTGTTGTTGCTTTCCCTGGCTCGTTAACGAGGTTATATGTCTTAAATAGATAGATATATACCCAAATTTAATCAACTAAGGCCCAAGTTTTTAAGACTTGGCCTGCGTTAATTGATTTAAAATCTTGTATTGTCTTTTGATTGCAATAGTCTCACTATTTAATGAGATCGTAGTTAATTACACTGAATTATTTGACTAATTAATGTAACATATGGGTCCAATTTGTTCATATCGGAAACTACAGCATATCAGTACGCCACTGACCATAACATAGAAGCCTAACTTTATTTAATCATTATTATTATTATTTAATTCTCGCCTAGCCCAGTAATCAATTTAATTACTAATATTATTATTATTATTATTATTATTTTTCTGTAAACGTAAAACGTTAACATATGCCATTAAGTAAAATAAAAGTCTTTAGGAAAGCGAAGTATTTATCTTAAAGAATCATACTAACTTATTTATGGAACAGTCTGTTCTTGAGGCGCAGTCAGCATCTTTCCTGCAGGCAGTCCAGTGTTTATACTGGTCACTATTTCCCCTTGTTTTCTCAGCCCCCCTCCCTTTGGCGGTGGTGCAACTGGAAGAGACAGTCTGGAATCCAAAGTCACTTTCATTCAGCTCTGTGAATGAGTGTCTCCCTTGGAATGCATCACTGACAAAGACTTTACAGCGCTGGAAACAGCCCCGAGAGCTGCATAGATTCCCCCTAAAACCATATACACATAAAGCAATTTATTTCACTTTGTAGTTGCGCACAGGAACTGAAGGCTTTAGTCAGCCACTTCCTTGGGACAGCTCAAGATATGTTACTGCCACTGGCATGATCAGACATGAACCAAATATGCTAACGGCTTTCCTCTTTCTTTTTTCTTCCTTTTTTGACATAAATTATTGACTTTTCTTGTGATATATAGAGGGGGGGAATGGGATCCTTGCGCTTTACTTGTATGCTTTTTTTTTTAAGAGATAAAGTTAATAAACGATTGAATTCAGAGGACGAGAAGACTAACTTTCTCTCACTGGAAAGTGTTTTGATCTTTAATTATTTTTTAATCTTACTGGCGAAAAAAAGCTCAATGTGTGGCTTTATGTTTTTTAATTTTTGAATAGTCATTGATATTTTATATCCGCTTTGCGTGACTCGAAACTGGCAATCAAATTGTCTCTATACGCAAAAACATAGACCATAAAATATCACACATAGCGTTTTCTTTTTTTTTTTTTTAAATTCAAGGCATCATGATCACTATCTTCTATGAATAACTTTTTTTTACCCAAGAAAATCTGTTTTTTAGGACGAATGCTAAATATATATCACTGCGGCAGGCCTAGCCTCATGAGAATATGTATATTGATCAGTAATATGTCTCACGACATGTTTTTCTAGATCAACGGGAGGATTTTATCTGGTGTTTTGATTTAGAAATGCTTTGAGACAGTCTCAAAGGATGATTTATAAATAAGAGGCGTGTTTGGAGGAAACTGTTACATTCAGCGGTTATCTTGGTTAGAGAATACTGTGATGCATTTCGGATAAAACGGACCATTTTGTGGCCTATCAGATGATCACACAGTAACTTTCGGTTGTGCGGTACTTTCTGTTCAGCACATGAGTCGTTATAAATAACTTACTTTGGATTTCCCATATGTAGAGATTAATACGTTCCAAATGTTGTCTATATAGATAAACCCCTCTTTGGGTTTAACTGCGTGTGTTTGTGAGAGAAAGGCCTGTTTGATCTGGAGGTTCATGGACATATTATGCGCTCCTCTTCTGTGTTGTGACTATTTCTTGGAGGAAATTACATTTAATAAGCTATCTTTATCATTGACAGAATAAATAATGTGCCTTCGCCCTGTCATTACATTACACAGGAACCAGCGAATGTGGCGGTATGTGTCTGATGAAAGAAAGTCATGTTACAACGCAGATCTTAACTCGTTCGTTTGTGATTCACCCACACAGCAATGACACAAACTGGTTGTGCTGATAGATGTGAAAACAAAGTTCAGTCCCTTGTCAATGAAGATGGATCATCTTTACCTTTCATCTTTATCTTAACCTGCAAAGGAGGTTATCTAGTGTTTATGATTACCCTGTACTTCTATCTGCTTGCTGACTATAATAATATAAACAAACAGAAATATGGATCCTAACCTAATCAACCATTCACACATTTATAATGTGCGCGACTGAAGATTTCGTCTTCTTTAACCTGCAGACAGACTCATGATCTTAATTGAGACTCTCTTAATAATCAATAGTTAGTTCATCTTTCTTTGCTTTCTTTGCATTTTTTTACACCAAAAACTATATGTAGGCAAAGAAAACACTTAAGGCTGTGGTCTCCTGGCATTGCACTAAAGGCATAGTTGGTAAAACGCCCCCCCCCCCCCAATAATTTCCTATTAATATGAGGCGTCACCGCAGTGCGGCGGCGTGAAAACACACAGACTATAATGTTTTTATCCGCCACCGTCCACATGAAGTATAGCGGCTCAAAGCTGTACATAAATAACGTTTATATGTAACAAAAACAACGTTGTCGACCACAGTATAGCTCGTATGCGAATAATAGCCCATGTAGGCAAAACCTTTGTGTCATACTGCACAAGTAGAGCTATTTAATGCGGTTTTTTTGGGGGGTTTTTTTATAAACTGAAAACTAAATTGTTTAACCGAGAAATGTCAGAGGCTTACAGGCTACTGTGGCAGACTGATGGAACAAGTTTCAAGCATTGATATTATCACGGATTAATTAACGAATCATTAGATACATCTGGTTCATCCAATAATTGCACCAAAATGGAAACTGGAAAGTTGACTGCATGTAATCCGAGAGATTCTAAGGATTGTGTGTGTGTGTGTGTGTGTGTGTGTGTGGTGTGTGTGTGAGAGTGAGTGAGTGAGTGAGTGAGTGAGTGTGTGTGTTGCACAGATCTTGAAGCCTTCAGAGGCAAATTTGTGACTATTTTGGACTGACTTATGACTATATGAATATAACGGCCTTGACTGTAGACAAATATAGAGGTAATCTAAAGCCCATCCAGCGTATCATTTGTCTCCTTCTGACCTTGCACTGTTTCTTTATCAATTATTTTCTAGTCTTTTCTCTTATATACTTGCGATACTGGGTCGTATATGTTGAAAACGAAATTGACAAACCACCACTTTTTGTTTTTTTTACCATAGCAGACTGTCTCTATTGTTAAAAAGGTTAAGGAGGAAGTGAAAATATTAAATACTAACCGATATAGCGAGGCATTTCTTCGAAATGTTAAATGGTTCAGTTGCAGTAAAACACCATAATCCCACAAATAAGAAACAACAACAAATTAATATCTAACTATGCGATTTTATTATATCATAACAAACATGACTAAAGGACTGGAATAGATACATTGTACATGGATGAACGACTGGAATAGATACAAAAAATATTTTCTTATCTCTTTATTCTCATTAATGAACACACGTACTAGCACGCGCGCACACACACACACACACACACACACACACACACACACACACACACACACACACACACACACACACACACACACTAGCACAGGGGACCCCCCTCAAACAACACAAAAGATTATTCAGTGGATTAATCTGGACATAGATACGACCTATATAATGTATTTATATGACCATATGTTATGGTAATAAATAGCCACTAAGCCCTTTTTCATTCAGTTTTAATGGCAGCAGCAGAATAAACGGACTCAGACCTTCAACCTGCAAAAAAACCACAAAACTTTAAAACGACGTAATTTAAGATATGGTACATTTATGACGATAACGGTTGTATCTCTGTAAACATGTGGGGAAATGTTTGACTCGGACACAGACTCGCGAGCATTCATCAGCGCTCACCAGGACACCGTTTGGCGTAATCCAGGTTAAGGTCTGGCGTCTGGCCTTTTAAATTTCATGGTTGAATCTGAACTCAGCAGCCGTGACAAACATCACACTTTCTAACGCGTATACTGATTACATTTTGTTTTACGTCATGAAATTCAGATTCTGAGTACTATATGAGTTTATTTTTGTAAGTGTAAGAATTAATTGCAATTTAAATGCAATTTAGTCTAGATTAATTAGTGACGTCATGTGATCCTTGTATCTTGGCGGTTACAAAGGCGTGAGTTGTTGCAATTTTTAAGACTTCAATTTTTGATTTTCTGCAGATGCACGCGTAATTTTCACTCGTAAAATAGGATTTATTTTTAAATGTGTCTTTTTGTTCACTTCATATTTGTGCAATGCAGACCACTCAGACAGTTCATTTCAGCACAGTGTGATCACTAAATGTCACTTCTTCGGATACAAACGGTTTTTTTTTAGCACCCTCATCTTAAAGTTTGCAAGAAATCATTTTAATTAGCCTTTTTCTCAAACTACTCCACAGTCAGAGAAAAAAGAAGATATTTCAAACAGCCGTTGCGCACATCATCATGCACATCACGCAAAAAACCCAACCTTACAACATTTCAAAAACATGTAAAACATGCATAAACATAAAGTCGTCACATTAACACGCACCAGCATCACCGTTTCTCAAAAATGTACAAATACGCTCCTGCACCACATCACTAAAATATAACCTGTGCAGCATTTTGGGATTGAATAATGCACCAGCCACGTTGTTATCGACCTCATCCAGTCTGCACATGTGCATTAAACTTTCACCATTTATGCCACAAATCGTCTAATTTGTGTTCCCAGTGACTTCTTTGGTTACTCCTGTTTCATCGTATTATTTGCTGTGACGCTGCACGAGAGTTCAGGGTTGTTTCACAGCCTACTAACTGACAAGCTATACACCAGTATATCGCAGGGGCAAAACGGCAAACTCCTGCCATCAAATCCAACAGTAACATTATCCCTGTTATGAAAGCTTTAATCTAGTTAACCCTTTAACGAACCCTTTTACCTCTTCTGCTCTGCAGTCTTCTGTTTCCTGTCTCCGGCCTGTTTTCCCCCATATTAGATATTGTTTTACTTGCATAAAGTGGTGGTGGTTTTATGTTGAACGAGGAACTCGGATGCAGTTCTTATTAACGACACGTTTATGAACAATCAAATGGTCCTCGTTAAAATTTATTGATGGGCATAAAATCATGGACGGTCACTAGCCGAATATAACCCGCTGTAGTGGGCTGCTTGTCAAGAATCTGAATCCCTTCCTCTGCTATCTCCGCAGATCCCATTTAGGAAATGTTTGGTGTGCTGCGCCCTCCATAAAAAGGTGCAAACTTAATTGTTGGTATCCTGCATCCTGTATTTTGATTCCCTCCCTCGTCCTCATATAGCTACTGTGAATGCCTCTCTGTCTATTAAGAAATAAACAGCATTACACAGGAAGTTATAAACCTTTCACTTTATCAAATGTGTCGCTTTGATAAAGATAAAAGGCGTCAACGATTCAATAAACACTTTAATGCTGTAATACTATCCATTGCAATAACACGGGGCTACGGTAGATTTCGCCAGACAGAGATTGATGACACCATCAAATAGTGCCTTGCTCGGTTTTGTGCGCAGGTCTGTGCTGCGCCTGCACACAGATCCACTCTTAGCTCTGCAAAAGCACGTTTTCTCTTAAAAAAAACACGGTTGTTAAAGTTACCTCTAAAACGTCCAAGAGAAAGAGCAAAAGAGCACATTCTTTAATCCGATTTATGTGCACTGGGATCCCAGGATAAGTGGCGCATTGATCCACTGTACAATTTTTGTGGGGGTAAATATAATCACGTGTCGGCGACGCAGCCAATAGCAGCCAGGGAAGCGTTGAGAAATAATTACCTGCCTTGATTGTTCTATGGCTAGATAAAAAAGTACACATACACTCCATATAATAATCGGATGCATGTAAAAGAGTCGGGGAAGCTTCGACATGTCGACCACGGGTCCCATAAGTAATTATTATGTGGACTCCTTGATCAACCATGAAAACGAGGATGTCCTTGCTGCAGCTCGGTTCTCGGCTCCCGGTTCGCACCCAGCCGGCCCTCGTCCGACGTCCCTAGTACCGGAGTGTGCTGACTATCCTTCCTGCAGCTTCGCACCCAAGCCACCCGTCTTCTCCACCTCCTGGACCCCTGTACACTCCCAGTCATCAGTGGTTTACCATCCATACAGTCACCAACCTCACTTAGGCACAGACTCGAGGTATATGCGGTCATGGCTGGAGCCGATTTCAGGCGCCGTGCCTTTCCATGGCTACCCGGGGAACAGCAGGCACTATGGGCTGAAGCCCGACGCCTTTCAGGAGCACAGAGCCGCCGAGTGTCTGGGCTCCAGCGGACGGACCTACACGGATTATTTGTACTGCTCATCCACTGACATGCGAGACAAGACGCAGCAGAGTCTCCCATCCCCCGAGTCGGAGCTCCTGGCTTCAGGAAAACATAAAGACGAGAAGCCGGAGCTAGATCCGAGTAAGTTCAAGCTCCCTTTTTTTTACAGCCGGGTGGGAGTTTTGCTTTGGGATTTTGTAAAAAAAAAACTGCTTTTGCTTAGAGGCATTTCAACGTCCTGCATAGAGTGAAATTAAAAGCTGTTTCATCCTCCCCTTTCAGCTCAGCTCGCCTCTGCTAGGGGGAAAGCTTTAGGAACTATAAAAGACAAACGCTACTGGGCTAATATTGGGGCTATAAAACCAGACGGGGTTGTAAACATGGACTCAAACCTACAGGAAGACGTTGAATTTGGAAGCCTTGCTTCATAATGTTAAAAACATGCAAGGTGCTCTTTTTGAGCGCAAAATCGACATATGAAATAATATTCATCAGTAAATGCTTTATGGTGCATTTTTACGACCATGTTTTGACCCCGTGTCATTACGCACGGCACATGAAGCCCTGTAAGACGAATTTCACTCTTGATTTTTTAACAGGCCATTCTAGTGAGGAAAAGCTACGTTGGCTCTTGTTGATCCCCAGTGGCAAAACAGGCTCCACGCTTCAGCCTCATAATAATGACAAGATAATATGCATATAATTACATATTAAAATCTATTCTCTGGGTCGAAAACAAATTCACATTACTCTTGCAGCCAACTTGAGGAATGTAGGGGCATAGTGGAGGACTTTCACCACGGACCTGTAAAGGCTTGAACCACGGGCCATTTTATGGGCCAATAAAGTGAATAAGCGCATTGAGTATTTTACGACGGTGTTACTCACAAGTCAAGGGGACAAGGGAGCAAATCAGTGTCATTTTGGATAGTCTGAAGCTAAAATGTTTCCTTAAAATGTTAAATCTCAGCTTTAATGGTAAAAACCAAACTTGTGTTTGCTTTGACATTGTTTTGAATTGTAACACCTTGTGATGAGCTCACAGAATTGCTGTAAAGCCAGGTTTTCTAAATGCTTGATTTGGTTGTCATTGTTTCAGTTTTTAAAATGTCTCACATTGTTGCCCCTATGTGTTCTGTTTTTTATTACCATTGTGCTTTTTTTATTTGCAGATAACCCTGTGGCAAATTGGATACACGCCCGTTCCACGAGGAAGAAGCGATGCCCTTACACAAAGTACCAGACTCTCGAACTGGAAAAGGAGTTTTTGTTCAATATGTACCTAACTAGAGACCGCCGATTCGAGGTCGCGAGGGTCCTGAATCTGACCGAGAGGCAGGTCAAAATCTGGTTTCAGAACCGGCGAATGAAGATGAAGAAAATGAACAAAGAAAAGACCGACAGCAAAGAACCGTAATGTGGAACAGCAGTCAGACAACAACCATAATAACCACTAGTCACACGGACAGCACAGTTGTACCAAAACACACGATGATCCCCCCTCTCTCCTCCTCTTCATATTTATCACTTTGTTGGATTTTTGTATTAACCTTTACTTCGAGACTGTCTGATGCTGACTATGTTATTTTCCAGTGCACATTCATGTCTCCAACCTTAAAGAGGGAAAAAAGAGGAAAAAACTTTACAAGGAGATAATTACATTCTGCTTTCACCTCGATTTATGTTTTTTTTGTAAGAGAAATTATAAAAGTGCAGTTTGGACACGTTAAAACTGTCTGAAGAAAGAGAATACTTGAATTCTTTTGAATTTCACAAACCAATAATTTATGATGTGAATGTTTTTCTTTCATGTTAATTTCCTTTGTACGTTGTTGTGCAGGTGTAGTATTTTGTACAGAAACAGAGCATCTGCAATCGGACTCGTCTGTCTTGTATTTTTGTGATAGTTGTTGCTGTATTTGTGCATTTCTCTCTTTTTTTTGGATTGTAGTTCTTAACTATAGAGTGTAGATATAGACCTCTGCAAATATAAACATAATCACTAAGTGCTTGTTTGCTGTATTCATTGTGACTCAATGTGGGTTTCATATTTCCAACCATTTAGTAATTAGGACATGGCTGCAGGCAGGGCCCAACAAATAATAATTCCAATCAGTATCAACTAGATAATTCACACATTTTAAAACCATAGAAAATAATGTTACACAATCCTCATTGGATATGCTACATGTTGCAAACAGATGAATCTTTTTAAAATATTTTTTCCTCCACAACTCCTAAAGTGAAGTGTTTTGCCCGACGAGCATTTTCCAAATACAGCTAAAGGCCTAAAGGAGCTCTGCCACCGCAAATAATGACGAAAACTTAAGCGCACTAAAAACTTTAGCAAGACAACAGTGTTTCTATTTAGCTGCCATTGCTTAAAATTAGTTTCATGTTTTTGCCGTCCTCAAGCCTCAGCCACGTGCATTTAGTTTTGCATATTTTTAAGGATAAGTACACACATATCAAATAAACGCACAAATAGCAGTGTTTGGTCATTCAAAAGAAAAAAAATGTAGGCTACGTTTCTCAAAAAAAAAACAACAAAAAAAAACAATAAGCAATTTGCTACAATTTATTAATAATGTTGTTGTGGTTACGGATTTACTAACAGGGGTAATCTGCAGCAGTATAATTTAATTAAATTGTGCATACAAATATTCTTATGAGAACAAAAAAAGTGTGAGGATATTTCTTTTATTGCTCCTCCTCCATGTCCTAATATGTTGGAAGTAAACATATTTGTGTTGTTCTCACATTTACAAGAACACATTCGTTTATAAATAGAAACCACCACCACTTCTTAAATTTTTTTTTTTTTAAATGAATTACCTGCTAAAAAACTTTATAGATTGCTAGTTTTATGCGTACATGCTCTGCACGCACACGGGCGATCAGAAAATTTGAGACTGCATTTGAACATTTGAGTTTTGAAAGTGAAAGACAATTTCCCAAGTTTCGCGTTTGTTTCCTGGGATAGGCCTAAATTGCCTTTTTGTGGTGACAAACAATGCGGACAGGATGCTGTAATTTCAAAGCCTAATCCAGTGCATTTCCGCTCAGCTCGGACAAAAATGCCAGTTTTACAGCCCCTGTTGGAGCTCGGCTGTTTGTCTCAAATGCAGACGAACAAAGCAAACTCGACTAACTGGCTAGACGTCTGGGCTAAATTACTTTATGGTTTTAATGGACGGTGGTGGTGGACTCCTTCAAAGGAGAGTCATGCGCACCGTTCAGGGGACTTTTTGCCTGATGGGCTAGCCGCAACCCCCCCGCACTTCATCACCAGAGTGCTCTATTAGCCTACAATTAGATGGGAAAACGTCAATAGTTATTGTGCATAAATATGAGTGCTGCAGAGCGATGTTATCTCATATATAAGAGCAGGTAGCGACCATAACAGGAAAAAGATAATACACATCAGCTATTTGAAGGCGGCTTTAAAAACTGGAGACCAGAGGCATTTAGTTAGAGCTCTGGTGGTAAACAGCTTCGTGAACATCTTTTTTTAATTTAAGGCAAATACGTGATACATACAAGGCTCAGGACAAATGGGGAGACCCTCTCTGTCCATTTCACAGTTGTTTCTGATTGGTGGATTCATTCAGGTTTAGGGACTCGTCTGAACACTAGATGACGCTGTTGATCCATGTTTTGTGCTGGCTCTGTGTGTTCAAGGGCTTTCTTTACAGCTCTGTGGCTTGGCTGAAAAATGAAGAGTAACCTATCGATGACAAAATGACAGATATGGTCACCCACCGCATTTTGTGTAATAGGCCACAGAGCAGCACGCAGGAATGCAGCGAGCTGGTTGTTGTGTTGGGCACAGAGTGTGTGCATAAACAGTTGCTTCTATTTTCTAGTTTTATTTTTGATTCGTTTTTTATATGTCTGCTGTCTTGTGGGTTTCTTTTTTTTTTTTTTTTTTTGTCACTCTTTGTTTTAAAAATGTATCAAATGTCCGTGAATTTCTGAGTTAATAGGAATATTGTGGTATTTATTTATTTTTATTTACTACCAACTGTATGCGAATTGAAAATATGACACATTTGCTTAGACAGGTTTAACTTTTGAGAGAAAGGTAGCCTAAAAAATGTCTGCATTTAGATGGAATAATAGCCTACCGCACTCTGTTTGGATTCTGTGTCTGTATTTTCTTTCATTTGGTGTTTTTATTTTTCATGTTGTAAATTAAAAACAAAACCTCAATTCAAATACTTAAGTGGAAAAACAAAGTAATACACGATTAACACAATAACGATAACACGATAAATTAACAGACAGAAACAATATTTAAATATATAAAAACTATTTTAATAATAATTTGTAAACAATTACATAAGTTACACCAAAACCATAAATAGCAACAGTGAGAGCAAAAACAATCAAAACAACAATATAACATCATACAACATGATCATAATAATAAAGATAAAATTAATACTACTAATAATAATTATTCCATTGTCATTGCACAGTATGAAAACAAACAAACAAACAAAACACTGACTACTCATTATCCATAATCTGCGTCGGTTATGACGTTTGTACCAGCAGCTCAAAGTCCCCAAGAAGAACGCAACAATGATTGGCAATCTGCATATTTATAGAGTGTGAAAGGTCTATAAATTCGCCCAGTGCGCCTTTCATATTTTACGACGATGTGTATAAAACGTCAGTAACCCCACAAAAACCACACTGGCATATTTGGAGAGAGAGCCCCGTGCAACCATTGAGCTGGGAGTTGTGCGCGCGCTCATTGTAGCTAAACATCCGATGTAAAATTTTATGAACTCCTCCACGTGGGAGATTTACTGCGTATCCTCGTCGGTTTTACGGGGTCAGTAAGTGGCACCTAGTATTCACAGGTCGTGTTTATATTTGCGTGTGTCGGTGTTTTACAGCCGCACGGTGCAAGTGTGTCGCCCTGGCCTTTTACTCGATTACACCACGAGGATGTTTTCTCTTATTCTTATGAATTGTTTTACTTGTGTATCATAGCTTCAGTTTTGTCTCGCTTTAGTGGTGTTTTATGTCACATTATTGGTTTCACGAACTTCCCAAATGCTATGTTGACCTCCAGGAGACTTAAACGTGCAACTATTTTCTAAAAGTGAGTGTATGAGCTTCACTGGGGCCAAACAGCAATAACAGCTTTATCTGATTATAAAGAGAGGACCTTCCCTGCTTTATACACCTCATAACCTACATGCAAAGCTAAGCTGTGAAGTCACACTATCGTGCAAATGCTCCATGTGTCATCGTCTTTATATCTGAACCCCTCCACAACTCCATTGATCAGCTTCTAACAAAGCATTTTTGAGATAAACACAGCATTGATCATATTTAAAGCCTCTTGGATTGTTGGTTATGATTAGTGCAGCTCCTCTCAAGGTGGATATACGTAGGGCCCACGTCTGACCGGTCGTAGGAAGATGAAGGGGTGGGGAGGAGGGAGGGTGGGGGCGCTTGTGGTGGGGGTGGTTCGGTGGGGAAGCTTAAAAAAAGGAAAAAGAAAGAAAAGAGCAGCGTCTGTGACTGTGCCGGTGGAGCAAGCCAGCTTTAACCTTAGCTAAAGCACATCCAAAGCACATGCCATGAGCCGGGTTTGAGCCTGGGGGAGAAAAAACACACACTCACGACTGCGAGAGAAATCCGATGAGAGGAACGGCTCAGAGAGAGTGAGCTGCCGTAGATTGTCCAAAGGGGCAGCGTTTCTCCTAGTTCCGGTTTGTCTGCCTGTGCGCGCTGTGCGAGTTGGAACCCTAAACAAAAGGCTGCCATCATCCTAAAGGAGATATTCTGCTGCGAGAGAGCCCGTCTGCTTGATGCCAACTAAACATGAGCTCCTATTTTGTTAACCCTCTTTTTTCCAAGTACAAAGGCAGCGAGTCACTGGAGCCAACTTACTACGACTGCAGGTTTCCACAAAGCGTTGCCCGCAGCCACACGCTGGTTTACGGACCCGGAGCAGCCGCACCGGGCTTTCAGCACCCGTCCCATCATGTGCAGGACTTTTTCCACCACGGGACCACTGGGATCTCCAACCCCGGATACCAGCAAAACCCCTGCGCTTTGGCTTGCCACGGAGACGCAACGAAATTTTATGGATATGAAGCCCTTCCGAGGCAAACGCTTTATGGTACCCAGCAAGACGCAAGCCTAGCGCAATACCCAGACTGTAAATCGTCGAGCAGCTCTAACCCCGGAGAAGGACAAGGCCACTTAAATCAAAACTCCTCTCCCAGTCTTATGTTTCCTTGGATGAGACCCCACGGTCAGAATCATACAATTATTTCCTATTCTTTCTATGTTACTGTGTCTGTGCGTGTGCGTGCGTGTATGTGTGTATGTGTGTGTGTATGTGTGTGTGTGAACATGTGCCTGTGTGTGTTTGTTTATGTGAATGTGTGCTAAATATGCCCGGGTATACACGAGTGTGTGTCTTCACTATAAAACTAAATAAGTGAGGGAACATGATGGGGCACATAGAACCTGTACTGCAGGCTGCTGTAACTCTGCAGCACATGTCCATACAGGGCTGAATTTTTGCTTTCAAAAGTGCCTTTAAAACACCGAATTGCCGATCACAGCTCATGACACCAGCTCTTTGAAGTCAGTTATCGTTGACATAAGATATTTCACAAACTCTTAAGGGGGAAGGATGAATAAGTCATAGTTTAAAATATGATGGTGCCACACACACCAGTAGCATGCAGAGTGACAGGAGCTGAAACACAGCATGCCCCGATTATCCAGAATTCGGGTTTTAGGGGGTTTTATGGGGTAATTTGACCCACAGGCCCAATGTGGCTAACACTATATCCATAATCATAAGAGCTTTGTAGATATTACCTCCTCATATCATGGATCATACTTGTTCAGGCTATCAGGCTACACACACAGGTGTAAGCTTCATTTTTATCTGCTCAGAGAGATATTTATCATTAGCCTGTCCCCATCTGTTGTTACAGCACAGCTTAATCTCTCTACTTTCTCATACTTTTTCCCTCTCTTATTTTACTCATGTGTGCGTGACTGTGTGTGTGTGACTGTGTGTGTGTGTGTGTGTGTGTGTGTGTGTGTGACACTGAAAATCTCAACCAGGCTTGTATAGGCCTTAAGCAGAACCTACTAATCCCAGTGTCTCTATGTAGTTTAAATTCTAATGTAAAATACAATACATTGATTTTTCTTTGTAGGAATTTAGCATCGATCACTGATGGGAATTTAGGACATTTATTCCTAAACGTTAAGACACTTGAATTAATAATTGATAGTTATTTTCTATAGCCTATTAATACAATATTTTCTCATACTTATTTAATAACTCTTTATGACTATGAAAGTTACAGCTGGATGCTGATAGATCTGGAAATATTGCAAACATCAGAGAAATACACTGTAAGAAATTCCACACATAATGTGAACAATATTGCATATTTTTAGACTAATTTTACCCATCTTGCACTTTAAATAAAGGCTTTCCCGCTCTTTATGACTGTAATTACGGGTGAAAGCCAAGGTGAACGATTAAGTGGATAAAGAGGCAAATGCAGAATTAATTATAAGTCATCTGAATTTTTATTTTTATGGGGGCCCGTGGTCAGCCCAGCTAACCTCTGGCTTTATTTCATTCAAGCCCCAGGAAGACGGAATGGGAGGCAAACCTACAGTCGATACCAAACTCTTGAACTGGAGAAGGAGTTTCTCTTCAACCCTTACCTGACCCGCAAGAGAAGGATCGAGGTGTCCCACGCCCTGAGCCTCACCGAGCGGCAGGTGAAGATTTGGTTTCAGAACAGGAGGATGAAGTGGAAAAAAGAGAACAACAAAGACAAGTTTCCGGGTCAGAGAGGAGAGGCTGAAGCCGAGGAAGAGGGCAACGAGGACGGTGAAGGGGAAGAAGCAGAAGAGAAAGAAGCGGAAGAGAAAGAAGAGACCAAGGAGTGATTTTATGGTCCTTTTTATGGTTATATGGCTGAAAAAGAGGAAAAAAGAGAGGTCCCATAAACAGAGTCACAAGGAGGCAGAGAGCGTCAACTTTATGACCACCCTTTCATTTTGTCAAGAGGGAACAGGAATCCCTCTTAATATTGCTGTCATAAATAGACAAAATTCTCCCTTCTCACCATTATCCTAACATGATTTGGATTTTTATTTTCCCTGTAGAAGCTACACACGCTTGTAGCACTTTTTCTTTAATAGAACAGTTGCCCTCGCAATAAAAGGGTCAATTAAAACGCATGTTAGATGGAAAATGGCATAGCTATTTTTTACAAATTTGCTTTTAATAATAAATGTGTCAATAAATAGCCAAATAAAATCAAAACATGACCGACCTGTGTTGTAAATAGATGATAGCCTACATTTTAAAAAGACATCATTTCAGAGTAGCCTTTCCGAATTGTAAGCAAAATGTAGGCCTATAACTTTAGTAGTAAGTGTTAAACCATCATCGCAGCAGTTACATTGGCTGGTGTGGAAACCACAAGTTTTATTATTCTAATTGTTACTGTTACTGTTTTACTCGTTTTCATGTGAATGGCCTAGACAAAGATAGCCATTATAGCTCCTCAGACATCTTTTTTCTAGGATTACCAGGGAAATGCAATCGTTTGAAATCCTTTGATGCTACCTAAACCTGGGGGAATTGCAATAGAGATTTCTGAATATAGAGATTTCATATGGTTTTAATTTTAAAAAGTGTTCTATATCAACCTTATATTATTAAGTTATGTATGTAGCATTTACCCGATATACAATATACACTTGTTGAAGACAATTTGTGAGTCTTGGGAAGACAATTAGCTCAAAGCCAAGCAAACAATTTTTTTGAGATTGTACCACGGCACTACCTAAACTCAGAGCCTTGCCTTTGCTGAATTTATATTCCTCACTTATGGCATCGCTCTGACTCGATTGCAAGCTATTTTCCCCAACAACTAAAACTGCCTATAACGCACATTTACTGTGTATGATAATACCTGCTACAATTACAAGGATTTTAAAGTAAGGGAATTTTTATTTTAATGTGCTGGTGATATAGCGTAGTTGTTTTGCACTGAATATAATCTTTATGTACGTCTTGTTATATATTGATGTTTAACAATATGCTCGTTCCCTGGTGTTTCTCCTGTGAAAGACGGAATTGTGTGTCCCCGCCATTGTTGATGTAAAATCACAAATAAACAAGATGGCTCACAATCATTTCTGTTTTGTATTGATATTACAGCGCCGGTTACTGGAATTATTCCATCTCCCCCCATTCACATATATGTAAAGTGAAATCTAATATGCAGTCTAGTACACACATATTTGCCCATTTTCTCTCTAACGAGTCATAAACCTTTGGATGCTGTAGAACCTCAGTTTTTGCATAATTTGATACAAATAATCAAAACGCTTCAATGAGGAAATGGCTCCACAATGTTGATGTTTTGATGCTTTACCCACGCGCTGCAAACATTTACAGGCGGGTGCAGGACTGAGGAGGAGGCGCGCAGCATATTGAAAAGCCTTATGACTAAACTTTGCTTAATTTCAACTTTCCAACTTACTCAATTAAAAAAAAAAAAAAAAAAAAACCCCAGACGTGCATTTGTATCCCTTTACCTTTTAAGGAAAGGTTGCGATTCCCATTCACAGCGTGCGCACTCTCCAAAGCCTGAGTCGTGTTTTGATTCATCCTCTTAATAAGAAACTTCCTCTCTTCAGGGAGGACACCAAGCTTTTCTTAATGAATCTTGGGATGAATAATGGTCGTTTGAGAGGAGATGAACAAACATCTGGCGTGGTGTTAATAATCAGACTGAATAATGACAAAGCATGAGGGAGGCTTTATCTGTCTATACCATGCAAAGGTGTTGTGTGAGACTTGGTGTCCAGACAGACAAAGTCTCCGGAAAAGCGTTGAAATCAAAGCGGATAAGAGGCCAAGTGCAGGTAACACCTTGTGTCTCCGCCTCTCTTCTCCTGTGCAGTCCAGCTGCTGCTGCTTTCATGGTGACGGTGGAGAATAAACGAAGGAAATGAGCAGTCAACATAAGATCAGAGTATCACTGATGTAGTGCAAACACTCAAACGATGCAGCAATGTTTGCTCCCTCCAGTGTTACAGTGATACAAGAACTCGCTCGATTTTATTAATAGTAATTTGATCCTTCTTTTTCACATCATGTAATTTGACCTTCTTCTCTCCCACATACTGTGTGCAACAGAGCCTCACCCGTATTTCATAGAAATACCAGCTGTATTTGTAATTTGAGACCTAAAAACAGACTATCTTTTATATTGTCTTTGTTGCAATTTGTATTTATTATTGGAAAAACAAATTGGCTTATTAACAGAGCCGTATCTCCGCGTACTGGTGTCAGTGTCATACAGCTGAATTATTCAAAGGTGCGTCTGCAGTCTGTCTGCTTTTTTATCCGCTCAGTTATAGATTATTTGAATAAGATACAGTGATCAGTGATCCATTCGAAGTGCATATGAGAACTATGCATGCAAATACTCTAACGCAGAGACCACTGCAAGGTCTGAATGCCAGAGACTGGTTTTCCTCAAAGGAATATAATTTTATTATCAGCCCTGTCTTAAGCTTTAATTTAAAATATCAGTATTCAAAAGATGTATTTTTTTTCGTACTTCAAAGTTTATTAGCCTGTAGTATTACAGAACTTAAGACCAGAATCATATAATCTTTTAGACTCAAAATTAATTAATTTAAAAATAAAAAAAAATAAAATAAAAGGCTGCACAGTTTTCTTCAATTAATAGTGTTCTCTTCATGGTTTTGTGTAGGCTTATTTATTTATTTATTTTTTA